>NW_026601218.1:0-67620 GCF_029448725.1 Salvelinus fontinalis
CACTGGTGCTGAAGGAAGCCATGTACAGTTACCACTGGTGCTGAAGGAAGCCATGTACAGTTACCACTGGTGCTGAAGGAAGCCATGTACAGTTACCACTGGTACTGAAGGAAGCCATGTACAGTTACCACTGGTGCTGAAGGAAGCCATGTACAGTTACCACTGGTGCTGAAGGAAGCCATGTACAGTTACCACTGGTGCTGAAGGAAGCCATGTACAGTTACCACTGGTGCTGAAGGAAACCATGTACAGTTACCACTGGTGCTGAAGGAAGCCATGTACAGTTACCACTGGTGCTGAAGGAAGCCATGTACAGTTACCACTGGTGCTGAAGGAAGCCATATACAGTTACCACTGGTGCTGAAGGAAGCCATGTACAGTTACCACTGGTACTGAAGGAAGCCATGTACAGTTACCACTGGTGCTGAAGGAAGCCATGTACAGTTACCACTGGTACTGAAGGAAGCCATGTACAGTTACCACTGGTGCTGAAGGAAGCCATGTACAGTTACCACTGGTGCTGAAGGAAGCCATGTACAGTTACCACTGGTGCTGAAGGAAGCCATGTACAGTTACCACTGGTGCTGAAGGAAGCCATGTACAGTTACCACTGGTGCTGAAGGAAGCCATGTACAGTTACCACTGGTGCTGAAGGAAGCCATGTACAATTACCACTGGTGCTGAAGGAAGCCATGTACAGTTACCACTGGTGCTGAAGGAAGCCATGTACAGTTACCACTGGTGCTGAAGGAAGCCATGTACAGTTACCACTGGTGCTGAAGGAAGCCATGTACAGTTACCACTGGTGCTGAAGGAAGCCATGTACAGTTACCACTGGTGCTGAAGGAAGCCATGTACAGTTACCACTGGTGCTGAAGGAAACCATGTACAGTTACCACTGGTGCTGAAGGAAGCCATGTACAGTTACCACTGGTGCTGAAGGAAGCCATGTACAGTTACCACTGGTGCTGAAGGAAGCCATATACAGTTACCACTGGTGCTGAAGGAAGCCATGTACAGTTACCACTGGTACTGAAGGAAGCCATGTACAGTTACCACTGGTACTGAAGGAAGCCATGTACAGTTACCACTGGTGCTGAAGGAAGCCATGTACAGTTACCACTGGTGCTGAAGGAAGCCATGTACAGTTACCACTGGTGCTGAAGGAAGCCATGTACAGTTACCACTGGTGCTGAAGGAAGCCATGTACAGTTACCACTGGTGCTGAAGGAAACCATGTACAGTTACCACTGGTGCTGAAGGAAGCCATGTACAGTTACCACTGGTACTGAAGGAAGCCATGTACAGTTACCACTGGTGCTGAAGGAAGCCATGTACAGTTACCACTGGTGCTGAAGGAAGCCATGTACAGTTACCACTGGTGCTGAAGGAAACCATGTACAGTTACCACTGGTGCTGAAGGAAGCCATGTACAGTTACCACTGGTGCTGAAGGAAGCCATGTACAGTTACCCCTGGTACTGAAGGAAGCCATGTACAGTTACCACTGGTGCTGAAGGAAGCCATGTACAGTTACCACTGGTGCTGAAGGAAGCTATGTACACTGTTGCATTCTTTTCAAAGAACTTTGAGTTCAGTAGATGCTTGCACTTCAGACTGCAGTGAGAAATGAGGGATCTATAGTCGCTCTTGGTATTAAAGGTGTTCTTTATGCTCTCCTGCTGATCAGACCAATGGCCGTATCGACTCCATTCATCATTATACATGAATCCATTTCTACCCCTCTTCTACACTTCATTACTCATCACATATTCCAGTCCATATCCAAAGTGCCTCTTAGCCATGCTCCTTCTGGACTGCTTTGAAGTGAGTAGCAAGTTCTCAGGAACTGTCAGCCAAATCTCACAATGAGAGTCTGCCTTGATACGTGACAGCATTACACAGCATTCTGAGCTCAGCACTGTAGCCTTAGCAGGAAGCAGAGAGACGGAGGAGGAAACTGGATGTCAACAACTCTCTTGAGGTTCGGAGGGGAATGAGAATCAAAAAAGAACTCATCTTCAAAATGCCGAGCTCTAAACAGGTGTTTGTTTCATTAAAAGTTTTAAACATGACAACATTCACATAATAAAACTTGTGGTGGCTGCCACAACACAAAACAAGCGTTACAAGTGTTAAGCAAGTTACTACACACATAAACAAACAGTGCAGCATCAAGATAAATGTCCATGTCCACTCACCGTTCAACCTATCTAACCTTACCTTTCTTTACATTTGAACTTTAACCTAACTTTGACCTTTCTGTCTTTGAGCCTCAGTGTGCTGCTCCACCTTCCTACCAGATATCAGACTTGGAGTCGTAACCGTGGTGGTTCAGGACTTCAGGGCTCATGTAGTAAGGCGTGCCCGTGAAGGTGGTGGCCAGGTCACATGACCCCATCAGCAGACAGGACACCCCGAAATCACCTGAACGGAGGAAGAACAACACTTATAATAATAATAATCATATATTATATTTGTAGAGTGCAATTTGCATAAGGTAGGAAACAAAACAAAGAACAATAAACAGCAACAATATATGACCTAATAATGCTAAATCTAGACTTTAAGCAGATTAATTGATCAAGCATTATGTGGTGATTATTTCCAAACTGGAACCTGTTCCTATTTCCTGTGCCCTCATTGATCCCATCTGAAAGGACCAGGGGGGTGGGTGTGAGCACTATACAGAAGGACAATAAAAAGGCTGAAAGAAGTGTCCTTCATATTGCTTTCCCCTATCCAGTCCTCTTTCGAGTGACAAGGATGAGTCATCAAAGGAAGAGGAAAGAAAGACAGTATTCTGTTTGGAATTGAACCATTAGCACATTAAAGTAGACAGTTTTCTGTTTGGAATTGATCCATTAGCACATTAAAGCAGACAGTTTTCTGTTTGGAATTGATCCATTAGCACATTAAAGCAGACAGTTTTCTGTTTGGAATTGAACCATTAGCATATTAAAGTAGACAGTTTTCTGTTTGTAATTGAACCATTAGCATATTAAAGTAGACAGTTTTCTGTTTGGAATTGAACCATTAGCATATTAAAGTAGACAGTTTTCTGTTTGGAATTGAACCATTAGCATATTAAAGTGCACGCCCTTATTATTATGCCCTTATTATGTTCTTGTCAAGTGTTAATGTGCAGCGGGTAGGAAGGAGTCAGGCGCAGGACACAGAACTGAGTAAATAACGTACTTTACTCGAATAAACTAAATAAATTCCACGCAGGGAAAATACTCCAGCTCACAGATAATAGCGAACACTTCACAATGGACAAACACGCACAAAACCATGCGAGAACCAGAGGGTTAAATAGGGAAATAAATAATAATGTAATGGAAACCAGGCGTGTACAATAAAGACAAAACAAATGGGCAATGAAACATAGATCGGTAGTGGCTAGAAAACCGGTGACGTAGACCACCGAACGCCGCCCGAACAAGGAGAGGCACCAACTTCGGCGGAAGTCGTGACAGTTCTATTGTCTTAATTTGTTAAAGTGAATTACATATTTGATCTAAATCTAAATCTTGTAAGCAAACAATGGTGTGCTGTGTATAAACTGTGTGCTGTGTATAAACTGTGTGCTGTGTATAAACTGTGTGTACTTTCAACAGTTTTGTATTCATGTAAGGGGTGCGTAATCGGTGGCAGGGAAGTCAGACGCAGGAGAGCAGAACTTAGTAATAGCCGGAACAGTTTAATAGCAAAACCCACGGCATAAAAATAACAAGTATATTGGGTACAAAACCCGTCGCGCACCAAACAGCACGTGCACAAGCACTTACAATAAACAATCCCACACAAAGACATGGAGGGAACAGAGGGTTAAATACACAACAAATTATTGAGGGAATTGAAACCAGGTGTGAGGAAAAACAAGACAAAACACATGGAAAATGAAAAGTGGATCGATGATGGCTAGAAGACTGGCAACGCCGGCGCCGCCCAAACAAGGAGAGGACCCGACTTCGGCGGAAGTCGTGACAATTCATCCATTACCTTTGTAGATAATTGTATGCCGCAGACATATGGAGAGAGCCTTAGAATTTAACAGGAGTGACACAGCCTCCCTGCATTTTTAAGGACTAGCAAAGATTTCAAACAAACAAAAAAACTCCCATGGGCCCCTGCTGCATTGGAACTCACCGATTTTAACTATGTTCCTTTTCAGGAAGATATTTTTGGCCTTCAGATCTCTGTGGAGGATACGCCTGGGACGGAGGAGGCAGGACAAACAGACATCAGCAGACAGGCAGACAGGCAGGAGTTCAATAAAGAAATAAACCTTGCACAATGCAATCATGATACTTTGAAGTTTAAAATATATCCTTGTTTAGATCCCTGTGGTTCTTAGACCTCCCCTTTATGTACTCTTAATTTTTGACAAATGGAGTCTTGGACTTTAAAAGTATAAATACAGTATGAACCTGTTATGGATGTAGTGGAGTCCAAGCAGCAGCTGGATCAGCCAATCAGTGACCTGGGTCTCAGGCAAGCTCTGCCCTGCTTCTCTCACTTCCTCCAGATGACAGTCCAAGTCCCTGTCCTAGAGCATAGAGTATTATAGCAACAGACTCAGATATTCATACAGATACCCACATCACAATAAATGTATGCAAGCTTACACAGGCGCGTACACAGGCGCATGCACACACACACCCACCAACACACTATTGTGGATACACATTGTAGAAAACCTTTTCCAAAATACCCATTCCGATACGTCCATAAGTTCATTAATTTCCATTCAAATGTGCATCAACTCTAAGAGTAAGAGCTAAGTGCATCAACACTAAGAAAGCTCTGAATCCTCGTCTCTATTTTACACTCCAGACAGATTGGTCCTCTGTCAGCTGCCATTGTGACCATTTAACTGTGTGTGAGGATAAGCTGGAATGAGATCTGAGCTAGCTTCATTCTCTCTAATGGGACTTCCAGAGAGAACAGAACAGCACCAGTGAACTTCTTAATGGAACTGTGGGGGTGTGGGACGGGTAATGTCCTCCCTGGTTCATTCTGAGAAGCACTGAGTAGGTTATGATGCCCTGACAGTGTGTGTGTGTGTGTGTGTGTGTGTGTGTGTGTGTGTGTGTGTGTGTGTGTGTGTGTGTGTGTGTGTGTGTGTGTGTGTGTGTGTGTGTGTGTGTGTGTGTGTGTGTGTGTGTGTGTGTGTGTGTGTGTGTGTGTGTGTGTGTGTGTGTGTGTGTGTGTGTGTATGTACATGCCTACGAGCATGCCTGCATGCATCTGAGCTTCTGTGTAGTGGGGAAAAGTCTATTATGTATGTATATGGGGGGTGATGGAACAACATAAGCTGCATCTGTGTTAGATAGGGCTGTCCCCGGCTAAAAATGCTTTAAGCGAACTATTTAATTAAATCATTAAGACACAGAAATGACTAGAGGGAGTCCGACCGCAATTGATTTGATTATGCCTCCTGGATCAGACTTGCTGCGCTGTGTTAAAAAAAGCACCCGTTGTCTCTCTCTCCTCCCTGCTGCAGTGACCACCACAGAACATCAACAGTGTGTATTGTGCTGTCCGTGTTGCTGCAACATAACTACAGCCATTTCTGACTGAAAAGGTATGTTACCGAAATTCCTAATTTGTTCAGGAAAAACATTCCCTATTCCCTCGACCCTTGCTCTCTTTACGTGACACATGTATGCATCGCATGCACGTGACTAATAGGGCCTGACCTACAGCACATCATAATCACATCAATAAACTGGTTATAACAAACTCTGAACACCGTAACGCATGACAGCAAAATGGATGCACAGGATGTGACAAACAAACTCGATACGGGAGAATGTTTACTGGTGGCTCAGGAGGTAAAAGGGGAGTGGAGATGTGAGGAATAAATTTGACAAGTTGTGGAAAATCCTGCAGATCAAGAAAAAGGAGGTAAGGAGCAAGTGCTGCACGCATATTATGTGTGTTAAACAGGTGCTGTTAGATGACACTACAACATTTCTTACCATTTGGAACAATGTAAACAACATCAAATAAATTACAAGCGTAATAGAGAGTCTATTGTAACAATTTTCTTTCTTTTTCTTTTAAAGCCTTTATTACAGCAAAGACTAAAAACAGTCACATTTTTTCAGAACGCAATTTCCGCAATGGGGGAGTTTAGGCCTATTTATTGGAGTAGCCTATATAAGTGTTGAAATGTAGGCCTAAGGCCTCAGTAAGTCACAGTATTAAGACTAAACAGGAGGCGCTCTTAGGCCTAGAGCTCGATGGTGGTTATACAAGGCTGCTATACTAAACCTACTAATGATAATGACATGACTTATTATTATTATAATAATGCTGATCATAATAATAGTAATAATAACAACAAGAAGGAGATCAAGGAAAAAGGAGGGTTATTTTTTTTATATTATTATAAATATAATTTTGGGGACAATTTGGAACAGAGTAAACAACATTAAATAAATGATAAATAATGCCAGAGAGGCTGGTCTAATGAAAAAAAGTGTAAAACCTTTATTACAGCATAGCAAAGATTAAAAACAGACGAATTTGTGGAATTGTTTATCCGACTTGTGGTTTGCGTAAGGCTTATTGCTCACAGAATCAGTAGGCTATTAAACAAACAGTCAAACAGACAACAGAAGCAGGATCTGTGTTATTTCTGTAGATATATATGGAAGATTTACAAAGCCAGGCACATTTAACAGTTAGGCTGTTGATTATAGACTTAATTAAGTTGGGGTTTCCTCTCTCCTCACTTTTCTTAGACAAGTAAGGCTGTTTTCTCATCTCCTAACTCCTCTGCTGCCTCGGCCGCATTGTTCTCAACGCCAATATGCGGGTTAACTTTGCTATTATGCACATAGCAACATGGTCTAGAAAAAAATGCAAATTCAACAGCACACTGATGTGTTTCAGAACCTGATGTGTTTCAGGACAGTAACCACTATCCAACGTGGGAGAAAGAGCATTTGTTATAAAATAATATCATTTTGATTTGTGTTGCACCATGGTTCTTACATAATATAACCATACACAATTTCAGTAGCACATCTCTTAAGCTGATGGACTGTGCCATCCCCACGGCCTCCACAATGGATCAGTCCACTCAGACAGGCGCCAATCAGACAGGTGTCTTGTACACCATGATATTTTTGAGAAAGACTGGAGGACAGGACCCATACCTGCTGTAATCTACTGTAGTAGGAGAAAGACTGGAGGACAGGACCCCTACCTACTGTAATCTACTGTAGTAGGAGAAAGACTGGAGAACAGGACCCCTACCTACTGTAATCTACTCTAGTAGGAGAAAGACTGGAGGACAGGACCCCTACCTGCTCTAATCTACTGTAGTAGGAGAAAGACTGGAGGACAGGACCCCTACCTGCTGTAATCTACTGTAGTAGGAGAAAGACTGGAGGACAGGACCCCTACCTGCTCTAATCTACTGTAGTAGGAGAAAGACTGGAGGACAGGACCCCTACCTGCTGTAATCTACTGTAGTAGGAGAAAGACTGGAGGACAGGACCCCTACCTGCTGTAATCTAGTAGGAGAAAGACTGGAGGACAGGACCTCTACCTGCTCTAATCTACTGTAGTAGGAGAACGACTGGAGGACAGGACCCCTACCTGCTGTAATCTACTGTAGTAGGAGAAAGACTGGAGGACAGGACCCCTACCTGCTGTAATCTACTGTAATAGGAGAAAGACTGGAGGACAGGACCCCTACCTGCTGTAATCTAGTAGGAGAAAGACTGGAGGACAGGACCCCTACCTGCTGTAATCTAGTAGGAGAAAGACTGGAGGACAGGACCTCTACCTGCTGTAATCTACTGTAGTAGGAGAAAGACTGGAGGACAGGACCCCTACCTGCTCTAATCTACTGTAGTAGGAGAAAGACTGGAGGACAGGACCCCTACAGCTGTAATCTACTGTAGTAGGAGAAAGACCGGAGGACAGGACCCCTACCTGCTGTAATCTAGTAGGAGAAAGACTGGAGGACAGGACCCCTACCTGCTGTAATCTAGTAGGAGAAAGACTGGAGGACAGGACCCCTACCTGCTGTAATCTAGTAGGAGAAAGACTGGAGGACAGGACCCCTACCTGCTGTAATCTAGTAGGAGAAAGACTGGAGGACAGGACCCGTATCTACTGTAATCTACTGTAGTAGGAGAAAGACTGGAGGACAGGACCTCTACCTGCTGTAATCTACTGTAGTAGGAGAAAGACTGGAGTACAGTACCCCGACCTGCTCTAATCTACAGTAGTAGGAGAAAGACTGGAGTACAGTACCCCTACCTGCTCTAATCTACAGTAGTAGGAGAAAGACTGGAGGACAGGACCTCTACCTGCTCTAATCTACAGTAGTAGGAGAAAGACTGGAGTACAGTACCTCTACCTGCTGTAATCTACTGTAGTAGGAGAAAGACTGGAGGACAGGACCCCTACCTACTGTAATCTACTGTAGTAGGAGAAAGACTGGAGGACAGGACCTCTACCTGCTGTAATCTACTGTAGTAGGAGAAAGACTGGAGTACAGTACCTCTACCTGCTGTAATCTACTGTAGTAGGAGAAAGACTGGAGGACAGGACCTCTACCTGCTGTAATCTACTGTAGTAGGAGAAAGACTGGAGGACAGGACCCCTACCTGCTGTAATCTAGTAGGAGAAAGACTGGAGGACAGGACCCCTACCTGCTGTAATCTAGTAGGAGAAAGACTGGAGGACAGGACCCCTACCTGCTGTAATCTAGTAGGAGAAAGACTGGAGGACAGGACCCCTACCTGCTGTAATCTAGTAGGAGAAAGACTGGAGGACAGGACCCCTACCTGCTGTAATCTAGTAGGAGAAAGACTGGAGGACAGGACCCCTACCTGCTGTAATCTACTGTAATAGGAGAAAGACTGGAGGACAGGACCCCTACCTGCTGTAATCTACTGTAGTAGGAGAAAGACTGGAGGACAGGACCCCTACCTGCTCTAATCTACAGTAGTAGGAGAAAGACTGGAGGACAGGACCCCTACCTGCTGTAATCTACTGTAGTAGGAGAAAGACTGGAGGACAGGACCCCTACCTGCTGTAATCTAGTAGGAGAAAGACTGGAGGACAGGACCCCTACCTGCTGTAATCTAGTAGGAGAAAGACTGGAGGACAGGACCCCTACCTGCTGTAATCTACTCAATCAATCCTTATCCCGGTCTGCTGTTCCCACATGCTTCAAGAGGGCCACCATTATTCCTGTTCCGAAGAAAGCGAAGGTAACTGAGCTAAATGACTATCGCCCCGTAGCACTCATTTCCGTCATCATGAAGTGTGCTTTGAGAGACTAGTCAAGGACCATATCACCTCCACCCTACCTGACACCCTAGACCCACTCCAATTTGCTTACCGCCACAATAGGTCCACAGACAACGCAATCGCAATCACACTGCTCTAACCCATCTGGACAAGAGGAATACCTATGTAAGAATGCTGTTCATCGACTACAGGTCAGCATTTAACACCATAGTACCCTCCAAACTCGTCATCAAGCTCGAGACCCTGGGTCTCGACCCCGCCCTGTGCAACTGGGTCCTGGACTTCCTGACGGGCCGCCCCCAGGTGGTGAGGGTAGGTAACAACATCTCCACCCTGCTGATCCTCAACACTGGGGCCCCACAAGGGTGCGTT
The DNA here is from genome assembly GCF_029448725.1 of Salvelinus fontinalis. Lineage (NCBI taxonomy): Eukaryota > Metazoa > Chordata > Actinopteri > Salmoniformes > Salmonidae > Salvelinus > Salvelinus fontinalis. The sequence continues at coordinate 9,657 of NW_026601218.1, forward strand.
CTCAGCCCTCTCCTGTACTCCCTGTTCACCCATGACTGCGTGGCCATGCACGCCTCCAACTCAATCATCACGTTTGCAGACGACACTACAGTGGTAGGCTTGATTACCAACAACGATGAGACGGCCTACAGGGAGGAGGTGAAGGCCCTCGGAGTGTGGTGTCAGGAAAATAACCTCACACTCAATGTCAACAAAACAAAGGAGATGATTGTGGACTTCAGGAAACAGCAGAGGGAGCAGCCCCCTATCCACATCAACGGGACAGTAGCGGAGAAGGTGAAAAGTTTTAAATTCCTCTGGGGGACACATCACAGACAAACTGAATTGGTCCACCCACACAGACAGCATGGTAAAGGTGCAGCAGCGCCTCTTCAACCTCAGGAGGCTGAAGAAATTCGGCTTGTCAACAAAAACACTCAAACTTTTACAGATGCACAATCGAGAGCATCCTGTCGGGCTGTATCACCGCCTGGTACGGCAACTGCTCCGCCCACAACCGTAAGGCTCTCCAGAGGGTAGTGAGGTCTGCACAACGCATCACCGGGGGCAAACTACGTGCCCTCCAGGACACCTACACCACCGAATGTCACAGGAAGGCCAAAAAGATCATCAAGGACAACAACCACCCGAGCCACTGCCTGTTCACCCCGCTATCATCCAGAAGGCGAGGTCAGTACATCAAAGCGGGGACCGAGAGACTGAAAAACAGCTTTTATCTCAAGGCCATCAGACTGTTAAACAGCCATCACTAACATTGAGTGGCTGCTGCCAACATACTGACTCATCTCTAGCCACTTTAATAATGTAAAAATGTATGTAATAAGTGTATCACTAGCCACTTTAAACAATGCCACTTTATGTAATGTTTACATACCCTCCATTACTCATCTCATATGTATATACTGTACAATATACCATCTACTGCATCTTGCCTATGCCATTCGGCCATCGCTCATTCATATATTTTTATGTACATATTCTTATTCATTCCTTTACACTTATGTGCTTGCATAAGGTAGTTGTTTTGAAATTGTTAGGTTAGATTACTTGTTAGATATTACTGCATGGTCGGAACTAGAATCACAAGCATTTCGCTACACTCGCATTAACATCTGCTAACCATGTGTATGTGACAAATAAAATTTGATTTGATTTGATGTATCTGTCATATCTTTAATCTGAGCCTAGAGGAAAGTCCTTGTCCCCAGGCCTGGAGGGAAGCTAAAGTAGTTCCGCTACCCAAATGTTTGTAAAAAAAAAATATATATATATATATATATATATATATATATATATATATATATATATATATATAAAAAAATAATAGACCTATAAGCCTATAAGCTTGCTGCCAGCTCTTAGCAAACTGTTGGAAAAAATTGTGTTTGAACAAATACAACTTTATTTCTCTGTAAACAAATTAACAACAGACTTTCAGTATGCTTATAGAGAAGGGCACTCAACATGTACTGCACTAACCCAAATGACTGATGATTGGTTGAGAGTTGAGGAGAAACTGACTGCATCACTTCTTCTTTTTATAAGAAACATTGATGTGTTGAAAATCCCAAATTGTTTGAATAGTCAATTTACACACAGCTCTGACACACAGACTTACCCCACAAGACATACCACTAGGGGTCTTTTCACAGTCCCCAAATCCAGAACAAATTCAAGAAAGCGTACGGTATTATATAGAGCCATTATTGCATGGAACTCTGTTCCATCTCATATTGCTCAAATAAACAGCAAACCTGGTTTCAAAAAACAGATAAAGCAACACCTCACGGCACAATGCCTCTCCCCTATTTGACCTGCATTGATATGTAGTCCCAGTGTGCCTTTTTTTTAAGTATGTAGTTCTGTCCTTGAGCTGTTCTTGTCTCCAGTCGTGGCCAAAAGTTTTGAGAATAACACAAATATTAATTTTCACAAAGTCTGCTGCCTCAGTTTGCATGATGGCAATTTGCAAATACTCTTGAATGTTATGAAGAGTGATCAGATGAATTGCAATTAATTGCAAAGTCCCTCTTTGCCATGCAAATTAACTGAATCCCCCCAAAACATTTCCACTGCATTTCAGCCCTGCCACAAAAGGACGAGCTGACATCATGTCAGTGATTCTCTCGTTAACACAGGTGTGAATGTTGACAAGGACAAGGCTGGAGATCACTCTGTCATGCTGATTGAGTTCGAATAACAGACTGGAAGCTTCAAAAGGAGGGTGGTGCTTGGAATCATTGTTTTCCTCTGTCGACCATGGTTACCTGCAAGGAAACACATGCCGTCATCATTTCTTTGCACAAAAAGGGCTTCACAGGCAAGGATATTGCTGCCAGTAAGATTGCACCTAAATCAACCATTTATCGGATCATCAAGAACTTCAAGGAGAGCGGTTCAATTGTTGTGAAGAAGGCTTCAGGGTGCCCAAGAAAGTCCAGCAAGCGCCAGGACTGTCTCCTAAATTTGATTCAGCTGCGGGATCGGGGTACCACCAGTACAGCTTGCTCAGGAATGGCAGCAGGCAGGTGTGAGTGCATCTGCACGCACAGTGAGGCAAAGACTTTTGGAGGATGGCCTGGTGTCAAGAAGGGCAGTAAAGAAGCCACTTCTCTCCAGGAAAAACATCAGGGACAGACTGATATTCTGCAAAAGGTACAGGGGTTGGACTGCTGAGGACTGGGGTAAAGTCATTTTCTCTGATGAATCCCCTTTCCGATTGTTTGGGGAATCCGGCAAAAAGCTTGTCCGGAGAAGACAAGGTGAGCGCTACCATCAGTCCTGTGTCATGCCAACAGTAAAGCATCCTGAGACCACTCATGTGTGGGGTTGCTTCTCAGCCAAGGGAGTGGGCTCACTCACAATTTTGCCTAAGAACACAGCCATGAATAAAGAATGGTACCAACACATCCTCCGAGAGCAACTTCTCCCAACCATCCAGGAACAGTTTGGTGACGTGACAAACAATGCCTTTTCCAGCATGATGGAGCACCTTGCCATAAGGCAAAAGTGATAACTAAGTGGCTCGGGGAACAAAACATCGATATTTTGGGTCCATGGCCAGGAAACTCCCCAGACCTTAATCCCATTGAGAACTTGTGGTCAATCCTCAAGAGGCAGGTGGACAAACAAAAACCCACAAATTCTGACAAACTCCAAGCATTTATTATGCAAGAATGGGCTGCCATCCGTCAAGATGTGGTCCAGAGGTTAATTTGCAGCATGGCAGGGCGGATTTCAGAGGTCTTGAAAAAGAAGGGTCAAAACAGCAAATATTGACTCTTTGCATCAACTTCATGTAATTGTCAATAAAAGCCTTTGACACTTATGAAATGCTTGTAATTATACTTCAATATTCCATATTAACATCTGACAAAAATATCTAAAGACACTGAAACAGCAAACTTTGTGGAAATTAATATTTGTGTCATTCTCAAAACTTTTGACCACAACTGTATTAATGTTCTGTATTATGTCATGTTTCATCTTTTGTGTGGACCCCAGGACGAGTAGCTGCTGCTTTTGCAACAGCTAATGGGGATCCTAATAAAATACCAAATACCAAATCTAGTAGGAGAAAGACTGGAGGACAGGACCCCTACCTGCTGTAATCTAGTAGGAGAAAGACTGGAGAACAGGACCCCTACCTGCTGTACTCTACTGTAGTAGGAGAAAGACTGGAGGACAGGACCCCTACCTGCTGTAATCTAGTAGGAGAAAGACTGGAGAACAGGACCCCTACCTGCTGTACTCTACTGTAGGAGGAGAAAGACTGGAGGACAGGACCCCTACAGCTGTAATCTAGTAGGAGAAAGACTGGAGGACAGGACCCCTACAGCTGTAATCTAGTAGGAGAAAGACTGGAGGACTGGACCCCTACCTGTTGTAATCTATACAGCAAACACTTTGACAAGATGAAAAGAAAAATGGAGAGAGAGCGAGAGCGAGAGAAGGGGGGCGGAGAAGGAGGGGGCACAGATCAATCACTTGTTCCATGCTCTGACACTTCAGACATTCCCCCGTGACCTCTCTCTAGCTTGGAACACCTAGAGGGCTACAGTTTGAAGAGAGGTGTGCTGCTCTAGTGTAGGGAACCACAGTGACCATGTAATCATGTTAGCGCTGTATGGAGTGATTCCAAGCCATGGTGTTATATAAGAAAATCACGAAGCCATGACTTTATAACATGATAAGTGCATGACAGGATCAAAACAACCATATACACATGTAGGATCTTAATTTGAGCCCGTTTGCTACAGCAGGAACATAATCCTGCAGCAACAGGAAATGTGAATTATGTGATTATTATTCATGGACATTTTTGTAGGGGTTGATACATTTTTCATAAAGGAACATCTATGACATTTCAAAGGGGAAATTACAAACTTCAGAAGTATTTTTAAAAACACACTACACATTTTACATTTCCTGGAAAGTTCTCCTGCAACATGGTGATCAAATTAAGATCATACATCTGTGGTCTTCTATAGTCCCATTTTAATGCTGTGATAATGCAGTATTGAATAAGGTGTGTGTAGACAATTCTGTACATTTGTTCTACCTTGAATAACAATGACATGCTATGTTGAAATATACACTGAGTATACCAAACATTAGGAACACCTTCCTAATATTGAGTTGCACCCCTCCCACCCCCCACCAGGCACCTACTACCCCGTTTAAAGACACTTAAATATTTTCTTGCCCATTCACCGCCTGAATTGCACAAATAGACAATCCATGACTCAATTGTCTCAAAGTTTAACAATTTAACCTGCCTCCTCCCCTTCATCAACACTGATTGAAGTGAATTTAACAAATGACATCAACAAGGGATCTTAACTTTCACCTGCATTCACCTGGTCAGTATATGTTATGGAAAGAGCAGGTGTTAAGGATTGGACCCTTTTTTCAAATTTCGCCTAAAATGACATACCCAAATCTAACTCCCTGTAGCTCATGACCTGAAGCAAGCACAGTTGACGTCGGAAGGTTACATACACCTTAGCCAAATACATTTAAACTCAGTTTTTCACAATTCCTGACATTTAATCCTAGTAAAAAGTCCCTGTCTTAGGTCAGTTAGGATCACCACTATATTTTAAATATTTGAAATATCAGAATAATAGTAGAGGGAATTATTTATTTCTGCTTTTGTTTCTTTCATCACATTCCCAGTGGGTCAGAAGTTTACATACACTCAATTATTATTTGGTAGCATTGTCTTTAAATTGTTTAACTTGGGTCAAACGTTTCGTGTAGCCTTCCACAAGCTTCCCACAATAAGTTTGGTGAATTTTGGCCCATTCCTCCTGACAGAGCTGGTGAAACTGAGTCAGGTTTGTAGGCCTCCTTGCTCGCACACACTTTCTCAGTACTGCACACAATTTTTCTATGGGATTGAGGTCAGGGCTTTGTGATGGCCACAACTTTGGAAGTATGCTTGGGGTCATTGTCCATTTAGAAGACCCATTTGCGACCAAGCTTTAACTTCCTGACTGATATCTTGAGATGTTGCTTCAATATATCCACATAATTTCCCCTCCTCATGACGCCATCTATTCTGTGAAGTGCACCAGTCCCTCCTGCAGCAAATGCCAAATGTAAAGTTTGGAGAAGGAGGAATAATGTTGCGTCTGTTTTTCACGGTTCGGGCTCGGCCCCTTAGCTCCAGTGAAGGGAAATCTGCTACAGCAGACAATGACAATCTAGACCATTATGTGCTTCCAACTTTGTGGCAATAGTTTGGGGAAGGCCCGTTCTGTTTCAGCATGACAATGAGATGTTCGACGAGCAGGTGTCCACATCCACATTGCAGTATAGTGGTCAGTAGTCAGACCTCCAGATGTCTGCAGTATAGTGGTCAGTAATCAGATCTCCAGACGTCTGCAGTATAGTGGTCAGTAATCAGACCTCCAGATGTCTGCAGAATAGTGGTCAGTAATCAGATCTCCAGATGTCTGCAGTCTAGTGGTCAGTAATCAGACGTCCAGATGTCTGCAGTCTAGTGGTCAGTAATCAGATCTCCAGATGTCTGCAGTATAGTGGTCAGTAATCAGATCTCCAGATGTCTGCAGTCTAGTGGTCAGTAATCAGACCTCCAGATGTCTTAATGTTGCTGCTGAACACCTCTCCACACACTCACACTCTCATCCCCTCAGGAAAGCTTCTCACTGATAATGAAATCTCTCTCTCTCTGTGTGTGGACCCACTCCAATTAAATTTGCATACCACCCCAACAGATCCACAGATTACGTAACCTCTATTGCATTCCACACTGCCCTCTCCCATGTGAGGATACAGTTCATCGACTACAGCTCAGCGTTCAACACCATATTGCCCACAAATCTCATCACTAAGCTCAGGACCCTTGGACTGAACACTACCGTCTGAAACTGAATCCTGTACTTCCTGACAGGCCGCCCCCAGGTGGTGAGGGTAGGCAACAACACATCCGCCACGCTAACCCTCAACAAGGGCCCACTCAGGAGTGTGTTAATTAAGTAGGGATTGGACCAAAGCGCAGCGTTGTGATATGACATAATGATATTTATTAAAGTAAAGACGAAACACGAAAATACTTCAACAAACTACAAAACAAATAAACGAACGTAGACAGACCTGAACTAGAGAACTTACATATACACGAAGAACGCATGAACAGGTACAGACTACACGAACGAACAAACGAAACGGTCCCGTGTGGTGCACAGACACAAACACGGAAGACAACCACCCACAAACAAACAGTGTGAACAACCTACCTTAATATGGTTCTCAATCAGAGGAAACATAAAACACCTGTCCCTGATTGAGAACCATATCAGGCTAAATGACAATGAACCTAAACATAGAAACACATAACATAGAATGCCCACCCCAACGCACGCCCTGACCAACTAAACACACACAAGAGAAAACAGGTCAGGAACGTGACATTTTGGCCCATTCCTCGTGACAGAGCTGGTGTAACTGAGTCAGGATTGTAGGCCTCCTTGCTCGCACATGCTTTTTCAGTTCTGCCCACAAATTTTCTATAGGATTGAGGTCAGGGCTTTGTGATGGCCACTCCAATACTTTGACTTTGTTGTCCTTAAGCCATTTTGCCACAACTTTGGAAGTATGCTTGGTGTCATTGTCCATTTCGAAGACCCATTTGCGACCAAGCTTTAACTTCCTGACTGATGTCTCGAGATGTTGCATCAATATATCCACATCATTTTCCTTCCTCATGAAGCCATCTATTTTGTGAAGTGCACCAGTCCCTCCTGCAGCAAAGCACCCCCACAACATGATGCTGCCACCCCCGTGCTTCACGGTTGGGATAATGTTCTTCGGCTTGCAAGCCTCCCCCTTTTTCCTTCAAACATAACGATGGTCATTATGGTCAAACAGTTCTATTTTTGTTTCATCAGACCAGAGGACATTTCTCCAAAAAGTACGATCTTTGTCCCCATGTGCAGTTGCAAACCATAGTCTGGATTTTTTATGGCGGTTTTGGAGCAGTGGCTTCTTCCTTGCTGAGCGGCCTTTCAGGTTACGTCGATATAGGACTCGTTTAACTGTGGATATAGATCATTTTGTACCTGTTTCCTCCCGCATCTTCACAAGGTCCTTTGCTGTTGTTCTGGGATTGATTTGCACTTTTCACACCAAAGTGCGTTCATCTCTAGGAGACAGAACGCGTCTCCATCCTGAGCGGTATGACGGCTGCGTGATCCCATGGTGTTTATACTTGCGTACTATTGTTTGTACAGATGAACGTGGTACCTTCAGGTGATTGGAAATTGCTCCCAAGGTTGAACCAGACTTGAGGAGGTCTACAATTATTTTTCTGAGGTCTTGGCTGATTTCTTTTGATTTTCCCATGATGTCAAGCAAAGAGGCACTGAGTTTGAAGGTAGGCCTTGAAATACATTCACAGGTACACCTCCAATTGACTCAAATGGTGTCAATTAGCCTATCAGAACTTCTAAAGCCATGACATAATTTTCTGGAACTTTCCACGCTGTTTAAAGGCACAGTCAACTTAGTGTATGTAAACTTCTGCCCCACTGGAATTGTGATAAAATTTATTATAAGTGAAATAATCTGTCTGTAAACAATTGTTGGAAAAATTACTTGCGTCATGCACAACGTAGATGTCCTAACCGACTTGCCAAAACTATAGTTTGTTAACAAGAAATTTGTGGAGTGGTTGAAAAACAAGTTTTAATGACTCCAACCTAAGTGTATGTAAACGTCCGACTTCAATTGTATATGCATATTCTTGATACCATTTGAAAGGAAACACTTTGAAGTTTGTGGAACTGTGAAATGAATGAAGGAGAATATAATTAGATCTGGTAAAAGATAATACAAAGAAAATACATGTTTTTTTTGTTTTTTTGTACCATCATCTTTGAAATGCAAGAGAAAGGCCATAATGTATTATTCCAGCCCAGGCGCAATTTAGATTTTTCCACTTAGATGGCAGCAGTGTATGTGCAAAGTTTTAGACGGATCCAATGAACCATTGCATTCTGTTAAAAATGTTGTATCAAGACTGCCCAAATGTGCCTAATTGGTTTATTAATAACTTTTCAAGTTCATAACTGTGCACTCTCCTCAAACAATAGCAAGGTAGCTACTGTAAATTGGTCAGTGCAGTTCGATTAACAAGAATTTAAGCTTTCTGCCAATATCAGATATGTCTATGTCCTGGGAAATGGTCTTGTTACTTACAACCTCATGCTAATCACATTAGCCTACGTTAGCTCAACCGTACCGAGGGGGCCCCACCAATCCTGTAAAGGTTAATGTTTGTTGTCTTATTTTCATGAATTACCTTTCAGTGAAACCAAGTTTCTACTTCTAACTTTTCCCATTTTTAAACCTGACTATTAACAGCTGGGGGTAATAGGCTAGCCCTGGTAGACAGCTAGCAACGGACCATAGAAAGATGAAGGCTCTGTGTTGGACTGTTTTTTAAATGTATTTTTAATCTTCTGGAGAGAGTGGGAAAATATAATAATATCGGTAAAACAGCTGTTGGCCATTACTGTATAACACCAGGCTCTGAATATATGAGAAACAACCTGGGGTGAAGTATAGGTTAAGAGACCAAGCTACGCTTTAAACCACCACAGTCAGAACCATAAATCCACTTCACAGGTTTCTGACAGAAAATAATAACTGATAATGCAGTGGCAAGGTACACACGATCCCTGCCCAAGGTCAAACGAGGAAACTGAAAACCGATGGCGGAGAATATTTCCTCACTGCATGGTTGATGCCCTGACCTGATGCCAGTCCAGCTGACAGAGGGAACTCGAGAGTGAATGTGTTATTCAAGGTTGTGGATGAGAATGCAACAGCACAAAAGATTCCAAGAGATCTGGAGACATGCCAGGTTTACAAAACATTAAATTAACAACAGAAATAATTAGAGAATTCATAGAGGTTTCAAAAAAACTCACTAAAATCATTTATGTTCTTTCAGGGGCCCGTTCACGATTTGAAATGCCCTCATAAAAAAAAAAACAGCACTTTATCAACACGTATTTGACTTAGGCCATGATTCAATCAGATCGCCCCTTTTCAGCTATGCACCTTTTAAAGGCAAAGATCTAGGCCTTAAGTGCAAAGAAATGGATATTTGTGGCCAGTCCTACCTCACAGTACTCAGTGATAATGCAGAAGGAGTCTCTATGCAGAAAGCTGCTGTAGAAAGTGATGATGGCTGGGTGGTGGAGCTGGGACAGGAGCTGAGCCTCCTGGGATGCCTGGACCGTCTCGTTAGGATGCAGGTCCCCCAGAGGGATCTCCTTCAGCACCTTACTAGGGATCAAAGGTCAGAGGGCAGAGGAGAGAGAAAGGTCATAGTAAGGGGTTTTTCCAAAATGGGCAACACATGTACGTAGTAGCAAGTTCTTTTTATTTTTTATTTAACCAAGCAAGTCAGTTAAGAACAAATTCTTATTTAAAATGATAGCCTAGGAACAGTGGGTTAAAAACTTCTTATGGCTGAAGGGGCAGTATTGAGTAGCTTGGATGAAAGGTGCCCATTTCAAACGGCCTACTCCTAAGTCATAGTTCCTAATATTTGCATATATTATTAGTATCGGATAGAAAACACTAACGTTTCTAAAACTGTTTGAATTATGTCTGTGAGATTAACAGAACTCATATTGGCAGGCAAAATCCTGAGTTGAAATCAAAACAGGGAGTCAGAAATCTGAGCTTGTCTGTATTCACCAGAGTCCCTTAAGAAATCCAATTGAGTTATGAATGATGTTGCACTGCCTAGGGGTTCCACTAGATGTATCAATAGAAATTCCAACGAGACTTCTATGATGTTGTGGGAGAGAATGAGAGCAGAATCAGTCAGGTGTCCATCAAGCAGCCATTTCCTGAACATGCTTTTTCTTCATGCAAGACACTGACGTTCCATTGCTCACGCAGACAAGAACAAATACTCCGGTTGGAACTTTATCGAAGCTATATGTTAAAAACATGCTAATGATTGATTCAGTACTTAGTTTGAAATGTTTCTTCGACCGGTAATATCACATTTTTAAGTTTCTGTCTATAACACTGACCAGAATTAGCGTTTGGATATGTAAACCAGACGCGCTAACAAAAGAAGGTATTTGGACATAAATAACGGATTTTTTCGAACAAGACAAACATTTATTGTGGACCTGGGATTCCTGGTGTGCTTTCTGATCTAGATCATCAAAGGTAATGGAATATTTATCATGTATTTTATTGTTTATAGTGACGCCATTTTTGCAGTTGTGGTATGCTACTTTTGAGCGCCGTCTCAGATTATATAATTCTTTTTCCGTAAAGTTTTTTTAAAATCTGACATAGCGGTTGCATTAAGGAGAGGTATATATATAATTCAATGTGTATAACTTGTATTATCATCTATATTTATGATGAGTATTTATGTTGAAACGATGGGCTATGCAAAGTCATTTGATGTTTTTGCATTTAGTGAATCTTGTAGCCTCAATGTAAACTCAGATTTTTTGATATAAATATGAGTTTAATCAAACAAAACATGCATGTATTGTGTAACATGAAGTCCTATGAGTGTCATCTGATAAATAATCGAAGGTTAGTGATTCATTTTATCTCTATTCTGTTTTTTGTGTAGCTATCTTTAGCTGGGAAAAATGGCTGTGATTATTTTGGTTTTGTGGTGACCTAACATAATCGTTTGTTGTGCTTTCGCTGAAAAGCCTATTTGAAATCGGACACTTTGGTGGGATTAACAACACGATTACCTTTAAAATGATATAAGACACATGAATGTCTGAGGAATTTTAATTATGAGATTTCTGGTTTTTGAATTTGGCGCCCTGCACTTGGACTGGCTGTTGTCATATCGGTCCCGTTACCGGGACTGCAGCCATAAGATGTTTTAACTGCCATGTGCAGGGGCAGAACGACAGGTTATTATCTTGTCAGCTCGGGAATCTAGCAACCTTTCGGTTACTGGCCCAACGCTCTAACCACTAGGCTACCTGCCGCCCATATATCCATATAGAGTATTAGGGAGTGCAAATGTGAAAAGCTGGCAATAGACGTAAGTTGACCCCAATTATCATTCTGGACAGGGACAGGGAACGTCATTCAGACAGATCATTTAAAATGTATGTTTTCTCCAGTCCCCTGTCTGGTCCTGGGTACACACACACATGTACGCATGCACGTAAGAACACACACGCACGCACACACACAGAGGCTGTCATTAGCCTGCTACTAATTGTGTAGGCCCTGAGATGTAATTGCCAACAGGACAGGATGTCTGGGTCTTTGGTCATTACAGAGGGACAGGACAGGAAGTCTGGGTCTTTGGTCATTACAGAGGGACAGGACAGGATGTCTGGGTCTTTGGTCATTACAGAGGGACAGGACAGGATGTCTGGGTCTTTGATCAGTACAGAGGGACAGGACAGGAAGTCTGGGTCTTTGGTCATTACAGAGGGACAGGACAGGATGTCTGGTTCTTTGGTCAGTACAGAGGGACAGGACAGGATGTCTGGGTCTTTGGTCATTACAGAGGGACAGGACAGGATGTCTGGGTCTTTGGTCATTACAGAGGGACAGGACAGGATGTCTGGGTCTTTGGTCAGTACAGAGGGACAGGACAGGATTTCTGGGTCTTTGGTCAGTACAGAGGGACAGGACAGGATGTCTGGGTCTTTGATCAGTACAGAGGGACAGGACAGGATGTCTGGTTCTTTGGTCAGTACAGAGGGACAGGACAGGATGTCTGGGTCTTTGATCAGTACAGAGGGACAGGACAGGATGTCTGGGTCTTTGATCAGTACAGAGGGACAGGACAGGATGTCTGGTTCTTTGGTCAGTACAGAGGGACAGGACAGGATGTCTGGGTCTTTGATCAGTACAGAGGGACAGGACAGGATGTCTGGGTCTCTGATCAGTACAGAGGGACAGGACAGGATGTCTGGGTCTCTGATCAGTACAGAGGGACAGGACAGGATGTCTGGGTCTTTGGTCAGTACAGAGGGACAGGACAGGATGTCTGGGTCTTTGGTCAGTACAGAGGGACAGGACAGGATGTCTGGGTCTTTGGTCAGTACAGAGGGACAGGACAGGATGTCTGGGTCTTTGGTCATTACAGAGGGACAGGACAGGATGTCTGGGTCTTTGGTCATTACAGAGGGACAGGACAGTATGTCTGGGTCTTTGGTCAGTACAGAGGGGCAGGACAGTATGTCTGGGTCTTTGGTCATTACAGAGGGACAGGACAGGATGTCTGGGTCTTTGGTCATTACAGAGGGACAGGACAGTATGTCTGGGTCTTTGGTCAGTACAGAGGGACAGGACAGTATGTCTGGGTCTTTGGTCATTACAGAGGGACAGGACAGGATGTCTGGGTCTTTGGTCAGTACAGAGGGACAGGACAGGATGTCTGGGTCTTTGGTCAGTACAGAGGGACAGGACAGGATGTCTGGGTCTTTGGTCAGTACAGAGGGACAGGACAGGATGTCTGGGTCTTTGGTCAGTACAGAGGGACAGGACAGGATGTCTGGGTCTTTGGTCAGTACAGAGGGACAGGACAGGATGTCTGGGTCTTTGGTCAGTACAGAGGGACAGGACAGGATGTCTGGGTCATTCCAAGATTGTCCTTCAAGTGGAAAAACATCCACCTCACAGTGGTGGGTCCATGTCATCTTGCTGCAGGAATTAACAAATGTAAAACAAGTTCCATGTACTTCTCATCAAAACCCCCAAAAAGGAACAACAAAAATAAATCTTTTCTCAAACATTGAAAGTGTGGTAAATAAAACCTGCACTGTGGGAAAAAATGCCATCATCCCCTCATAGAAACATTTACATCAAGTGTCTTTGGACATTTCAAAAACTACTCTTATTAACTTAACCTAGTCTTGCCGGTCATATGACCTAAAAAAAAAAAATACAGTTTTGTAGCAGATTAACAATAATCCTTTTCACATTGCGGGTTTGCTTGAATCCCAGCATAGGTCTGTACTCAAATCCAGGGGGATACATGGTAATGAGGCTGAGACTCGGAGAGCAGCTGTTTTTTCAAGTGTTCTCCTCCTCTCCTCCTCTCTACCTCTCCGCCTCTCCTCCTCTCCTCCTCTCTACCGCTCCTCCTCTCTACCTCTCATCCCCCTCTTCCTTTCCTCCCCATCTACCTCTCCTCCTCTCCTCCTCTCTACCTCTCCTCCTCTCTACCGCTCCTCCTCTCTACCGCTCCTCCTCTCTACCTCTCCTCCTCTCTACCTCTCCTCCCCCTCTACCTCTCCCTCTACCTTTCCTCCTCTCTACCTCTCCTCCTCTCTACCTCTCCTCCTCTCTACCTCTACTCCTCTCTGCCGCTCCTCCTCTCTACCTCTCCTCCTCTCTACCTCTCCTCCTCTCTACCTCTCCTCCTCTCTACCTCTCCTCCTCTCTACCTCTCCTCCCCCTCTACCTTTCCTCCTCTCTTCCTCTCCTCCTCTCTACCTCTCCTCCTCTCTACCTCTCTACCTCTCCTCCTCTCTACCTCTTCTCCTCTCTACCTCTCCTCCCCTCTACCTCTCCTCCTCTCTACTTCTCCTGCTCTCCTGCTCTCCTCCTCTCTACCTCTCCTACTCTCTACCGCTCCTCCTCATCTCTACCTCTCCTCCTCTCCTCCTTCTCTCCTTCCATACCTTTAAGGAGCTCATCAGGAACCACCCAGAGAAAGGACTGATCTGTCGCAGCACAAAGAGCCTCTGGCTAAATTGGTTCTCAGGTCATTGATGTGAAGTCTACGTTCTCATTTAGTCTCTCTCTATTCAGCTTCCTACTTCACTTTCTCTCACCTTCTGCAAAGGTTAGGCAGCGGAAATGCAATGTCCTAAATGACATTCTGCTATTCTGCTCTGAGACTGAGGTCTCCTTTGGCTTCTGACATGATTAACCAAAACACATGGCCCTAACTATGACACACGTGGGTTGGGTTGGCATCCAGGGTTAGTGTGGTTGGTGATATGAGTTACATCTGGTGTTGCATCTTCTCAGCTCTCTTCACATGTTCCCGGTGGCAGCTGGCAAGACATTTAAGACCTAACTTCCACTTTCTTCCTTCCTGCCGGAAAACATATTTTACACCCTCTTCTGTTGGCTCTCTGCAATGAGTCCTGGTCAAGCTTGGCTGTGTCTGATAGTCAGTCAGAGATTTCCAACACTGTCTAAGACCGCTGTTGGTGGAGATTTCCAACACTGTCTAAGACTGCTGTTGGTGGAGATTTCCAACACTGACTCAGACTGCTGTTTGTGGAGATGTCCAACACTGTCTAAGACCGCTGTTTGTGGAGATTTCCAACACTGTCTAAGACTGCTGTTTGTGGAGATTTCCAACACTGTCTAAGACTGCTGTTGGTGGAGATGTCCAACACTGTCTAAGACTGCTGTTGGTGGAGATGTCCAACACTGTCTAAGACCGCTGTTTGTGGAGATGTCCAACACTGTCTAAGACTGCTGTTGGTGGAGATGTCCAACACTGTCTAAGACTGCTGTTGGTGGAGATGTCCAACACTGTCTAAGACTGCTGTTGGTGGAGATGTCCAACACTGTCTAAGACTGCTGTTGGTGGAGATGTCCAACACTGTCTAAGACTGCTGTTGGTGGAGATGTCCAACACTGTCTAAGACTGCTGTTGGTGGAGATGTCCAACACTGTCTAAGACTGCTGTTGGTGGAGATGTCCAACACTGTCTAAGACTGCTGTTGGTGGAGATGTCCAACACTGTCTAAGACTGCAGGTTGCGGAGATGTTGGTGGAACATTGTGATAAATGGGTCGTTCAAAATCACCCTCCATATACTGTGCTTCATTGGATATCATGCCATCACCTTTCCCATGTTCTCATACATACAGTACAGTATGATAGGATAAATGGTTTGCAGTTTAGTGGCCTTGTCCTTGGTGGTAGAGATTGACGTAGAGCAGGGTTTCTTAAACTATGGGCCTGGGCCCAAAGTGGGTCACGAGTTATCAGAATGCGTCTATAATCACACAATATTTCATCTTAATTTGGGTCGTTGGAGGACGATTTGGGTCACGGGAGAACGGTCCATTTCTTATTTGGATCTTGAGCTGAAAAAGTTTAAGAACCCCTGACGTAGAGGACCAGAGAATGGCACCGAAGGGCTCACATCTGTTGGTGTGACATGGAGCCCCTAGGATAGATGGCTCCTTCTAGCCAGAGGCAGGCTGGCAGGGGCACCGGTCAAGGGCACATCGGTTATGTAACAAACAAACAGCTGACTTTACCATGCCTTTACCATGCCTTTACCATGCCTTTACCATGCCTTTACCATGCCTTTACCATGCCTTTACCATGCCTTTACCATGCCTTTACCATGCCTTTACCATGTCTTTACCATGCCTTTACCATGTCTTTACCATGTCTTTACCATGCCTTTACCATGCCTTTACCATGCCTTTACCATGTCTTTACCATGCCTTTACCATGTCTTTACCGTGCCTTTACCGTGCCTTTACCGTGCCTTTACCATGCCTTTACCATGCCTTTACCATGCCTTTACCATGCCTTTACCATGCCTTTACCATGTCTTTACCATGCCTTTACCATGTCTTTACCATGTCTTTACCATGCCTTCACCATGCCTTTACCATGCCTTTACCATGTCTTTACCATGCCTTTACCATGCCTTTACCATGTCTTTACCATGCCTTTACCATGCCTTTACCATGCCTTTGCACATCTACACATTAGCATATTATGTCACAGAAGGTAATTGAACAGAAATATAAATACGATTGGCGAATTAAAAATAACTGAGAGTATGGATTTAGTATATAAAAATGTGTCTTTGTGACTCAGTGCTTCGTGTTTTGCTTTTTGTTTTATGCAATTGTTCTGTCTCCCTCATAATATCCCATTGCAGCGGAGGGCATTCAGAATTCAGATAAAGTCCTCCATTCAATCTCATAGGACAGAGGTTATCGCATGCGGCATGACCATCACATCAATCATTGAGCCGGTCCTGCAGGGAATATTTAGAACGTAGCGTGTCCAGATTCTCTTATTGTCTCTGTTTGTTGGATCACATTGGGATAATCCTGGAACAGTGGGGAGGGAAGCCACATTACGGTACACACACACACACACACATATACACACACACACACACACACACACACACACACGCCATGCACACGCACGCACACACACACACTTTCATCCTGGGGAATAAACCATTGGTAGTATTACTATGCTCCTCCTAGCCACATCACTAGCTGATAAGTAACAAGGTAATGACAGTCTTAAAAACAAGATGAGAAATTACTAGATTTACAGGTATATGTTGAAAATGTTGTCTGTCTCACTGTTAACATGAAGAATAAACCCCAACAGATGTACATGTCCTGATGGATTCCAGAAGTTGAAATTACAATATGGACTGGGACAGGGGAGAGGGGAGAGGGAAAGGGGAAAGGGGCGAGGGGAGAGGGGCAAGGGGAGAGGGGAGAGGGGCAAGGGGAGAGGGAAGAGGGGCGAGGGGAAAGGGGAGAGGGGCGAGGGGAAAGGGGAGAGGGGAAAGAGGCGAGGGGAGAGAGGCGAGAGGTGAGAGGGGAGAGAGGCGAGGAGAGAAAGGCGAGAGGCGAGAGGAGCGAGAGGTGAGATGGGAGAGAGGCGAGAGGAGAGAGATGAGAGGTGAGAGGCGAGAGAGTCGAAGGGAGAGGTGAGAGGCGAGAGGTGAGAGGGGAGAGAGGTGAGAGGAGAGAGGTGAGAGAGTCGAGGGGAGAGGGGTGAGAGCAGAGAGGTGAGAGGCGAGAGGTGAGAGAGTCGAAGGGAGAGGGGCGAGAGGTGAGAGGGGAGAGGAGTGAGAGGGGAGAGAGGCGAGAGGCGAGAGAGTCGAAGGGAGAGGGGCGAGAGGTGAGAGGGGAGAGGAGCGAGGGGAGAGAGGCGAGAGGCGAGAGGTGAGAGGTGAGAGGCGAGAGGCGAGAGGGGAGAGAGGTGAGAGGAGAGAGGTGAGAGGCGAGAGGCGAGAGGTGAGAGGGGTGAGAGGTGAGAGGACAGAGGAGAGAGGTGAGAGGAGAGAGGCGAGAGAGTCGAAGGGAGAGGAGCGAGAGGTGAGAGGGGAGAGAGGAGAGAGGTGAGAGGAGAGAGGTGAGAGGGGAAAGAGGTGAGAGGGGAGAGGTGAGAGGGGAGAGGGGAGAGACATGAGAGGCGAGAGGCGAGAGAGGTGAGAGGAGAGAGGGGAGAAGGGCGAGGGGAGAGAGGGGAGGGGTGAGAGGGGAGAGGTGAGAGGGGAGAGGTGAGAGGGGAGAGAGGTGAGAGGAGAGAGGTGAGGGGTGAGAGGCGAGAGGCGAGAGGCGAGAGGGGAGAGAGGTGAGAGGGGAGAGGGGAGAGGGGCGAGAGGGGAGAGGGGAGAGAGGCGAGGGGAGAGAGGGGAGAGGCGAGAGGGGAGAGAGGTGAGAGGGGAGAGGGGAGAGGTGAGAGGGAAGAGAGGCGATGAGAGAGAGATGAGAGGCGAGAGAGTCGAAGGGAGAGGGGCGAGAGGTGAGAGGTGAGAGGGGAGAGAGATGAGAGGAGAGAAGCGAGGGGAGAGAGATGAGAGGAGAGAAGCGAGGGGAGAGAGGTGAGAGGGGAGGGGTGAGAGGGGAGAGAGGCGAGGGGAGAGAGGCGAGGGGAGAGAGGCGAGGGGAGAGAGAGGTGAGAGGGGAGAGGTGAGAGGAGAGAGAGTCGAAGGGAGAGGAGAGAGGTGAGAGGGGAGAGAGGGGAGAGAGGCGAGGGGAGAGGTGAGAGGGGAGAGGGGAGAGAGGTGAGAGGTGAGAGAGGTGAGAGGAGAGAGGTGAGAGGTGAGAGGCGAGAGAGGGGAGAGGTGAGAGGGGAGAGGTGAGAGGGGAGAGAGGTGAGAGGAGAGAGGTGAGAGGTGAGAGGCGAGAGAGGTGAAAGGTGAGAGGGGAGAGGGGAGAGAGACGAAGGAGAGAGGAGAGAGGCGAGAGGCGAGAGGCGAGAGGGGAGAGGAGAAAGGTGAGAGGCGAGAGGGGAGAGAGGTGAGAGGGGAGCGATGAGCGGGGAGAGGGGAGAGAGGCGAGGGGAGAGAGGGGAGAAGGGAGAGAGGCGAGGGGAGAGAGGGGAGAGGTGAGAGGGGAGAGGTGAGAGGGGAGAGAGGTGAGAGGAGAGAGGTGAGAGAGGTGAGAGGTGAGAGGTGAGAGGAGAGAGGAGAGAGGTGAGAGGAGAGAGGTGAGAGGTGAGAGGCGAGAGGCGAGAGGCGAGAGGCGAGAGGTGAGAGAGGTGAGAGAGGTGAGAGGTGAGAGGAGAGAGGGGAGAGGTGAGAGGAGAGAGGAGAGAGGTGAGAGGCGAGAGGCGAGAGGCGAGAGGTGAGAGAGGTGAGAGGTGAGAGGTGAGAGGAGAGAGGTGAGAGGAGAGAGGTGAGAGGCGAGAGGTGAGAGGAGAGAGGTGAGAGGAGAGAGGTGAGAGGCGAGAGGTGAGAGGAGAGAGGTGAGAGGGGAGAGAGGTGAGAGGAGAGAGGTGAGATGAGAGAGGGGAGAGGTGAGAGGGGAGAGGGGAGAGAGACGAGGGGAGAGAGGGGAGAGGGGAGAGAGGCGAGGGGAGAGAGGGGAGAGGTGAGAGGGGAGAGGGGAGAGAGGCGAGGGGAGAGAGGTGAGAGGCGAGAGGCGAGAGAGTCGAAGGGAGAGGGGAGAGAGGTGAGAGGTGAGAGGTGAGAGAGTCGAAGGGAGAGGGGCGAGAGGTGAGAGGGGAGAGAAGCGAGGGGAGAGAGGTGAGAGGGGAGGGGTGAGAGGGGAGAGAGGCGAGGGGAGAGAGGTGAGAGGAGAGAGAGGTGAGAGGGGAGAGGTGAGAGGGGAGAGGTGAGAGGGGAGAGAGGTGAGAGGTGAGAGAGTCGAAGGGAGAGGAGAGAGGTGAGAGGGGAGAGAGGGGAGAGGGGAGAGAGGCGAGGGGAGAGTTGAGAGGGGAGAGGTGAGAGGGGAGAGAGGTGAGAGGTGAGAGGCGAGAGAGGTGAAAGGTGAGAGGGGAGAGGGGAGAGAGACGAGGGAGAGAGGAGAGAGGTGAGAGGTGAGAGGCGAGAGAGGTGAAAGGTGAGAGGGGAGAGGGGAGAGAGACGAGGGGAGAGAGGCGAGGGGAGAGGTGAGAGGGGAGAGGTGAGAGGGGAGAGAGGTGAGAGGAGAGAGAGTCGAAGGGAGAGGAGAGAGGTGAGAGGGGAGAGAGGGGAGAGGGGAGAGAGGCGAGAGAGGTGAGAGGTGAGAGGCGAGAGAGGTGAAAGGTGAGAGGGGAGAGGGGAGAGAGACGAGGGAGAGAGGAGAGAGGTGAGAGGTGAGAGGCGAGAGAGGTGAAAGGTGAGAGGGGAGAGGGGAGAGAGACGAGGGGAGAGAGGAGAGAGGTGAGAGGTGAGAGGCGAGAGAGGTGAAAGGTGAGAGGGGAGAGGGGAGAGAGACGAGGGAGAGAGGAGAGAGGTGAGAGGTGAGAGGCGAGAGAGGTGAAAGGTGAGAGGGGAGAGGTGAGAGAGTCGAAGGGAGAGGAGAGAGGTGAGAGGGGAGAGAGGGGAGAGGGGAGAGAGGCGAGGGGAGAGGTGAGAGGGGAGAGGGGAGAGAGGTGAGAGGTGAGAGGCGAGAGAGGTGAAAGGTGAGAGGGGAGAGGGGAGAGAGACGAGGGAGAGAGGAGAGAGGTGAGAGGTGAGAGGCGAGAGAGGTGAAAGGTGAGAGGGGAGAGGGGAGAGAGACGAGGGGAGAGAGGCGAGGGGAGAGGTGAGAGGGGAGAGGTGAGAGGGGAGAGAGGTGAGAGGAGAGAGAGTCGAAGGGAGAGGAGAGAGGTGAGAGGGGAGAGAGGGGAGAGGGGAGAGAGGCGAGAGAGGTGAGAGGTGAGAGGCGAGAGAGGTGAAAGGTGAGAGGGGAGAGGGGAGAGAGACGAGGGAGAGAGGAGAGAGGTGAGAGGTGAGAGGCGAGAGAGGTGAAAGGTGAGAGGGGAGAGGTGAGAGGCGAGAGAGGTGAAAGGTGAGAGGGGAGAGGGGAGAGGTGAGAGGGGAGAGGTGAGAGGGGAGAGAGGTGAGTGGTGAGAGGCGAGAGAGGTGAAAGGTGAGAGGGGAGAGGGGAGAGAGACGAGGGAGAGAGGAGAGATGTGAGAGGCGAGAGAGGTGAAAGGTGAGAGGGGAGAGGTGAGAGGGGAGAGGTGAGAGGGGAGAGAGGTGAGAGCTGAGAGGTGAGAGGGGAGAGGGGAGAGAGACGAGGGAGAGAGGAGAGAGGTGAGAGGTGAGAGGCGAGAGAGGTGAAAGGTGAGAGGGGAGAGGGGAGAGAGACGAGGGAGAGAGGAGAGAGGCGAGAGGCGAGAGGCGAGAGGCAAGAGGGGAGAGGAGAAAGGTGAGAGGCGAGAGGGGAGAGAGGTGAGAGGGGAGCGATGAGCGGGGAGAGGGGAGAGAGGCGAGAGGAGAGAGGGGAGAAGGGAGAGGGGAGAGGTGAGAGAGGAGAGAGGTGAGAGGCGAGAGACGAGAGACGAGAGGCGAGAGGTGAGAGAGGTGAGAGAGGTGAGAGGTGAGAGGGGAGAGAGGTGAGAGGAGAGAGGTGAGATGAGAGAGGGGAGAGGTGAGAGGGGAGAGGCGAGAGGTGAGAGAGGTGAGAGGTGAGAGGTGAGAGGAGAGAGGTGAGAGGGGAGAGAGGTGAGAGGAGAGAGGTGAGATGAGAGAGGGGAGAGGTGAGAGGGGAGAGGGGAGAGAGGCGAGGGGAGAGAGGGGAGAGGGGAGAGAGGCGAGGGGAGAGAGGGGAGAGGTGAGAGGGGAGAGGGGAGAGAGGCGAGGGGAGAGAGGTGAGAGGCGAGAGACGAGAGGTGAGAGAGGTGAGAGGTGAGAGGTGAGAGGAGAGAGGTGAGAGGGGAGAGAGGTGAGAGGAGAGAGGTGAGATGAGAGAGGGGAGAGAGGTGAGAGGCGAGAGGTGAGAGAGGTGAGAGGTGAGAGGTGAGAGGAGAGAGGTGAGAGGGGAGAGAGGTGAGAGGAGAGAGGTGAGATGAGAGAGGGGAGAGGTGAGAGGGGAGAGGGGAGAGAGGCGAGGGGAGAGAGGGGAGAGGGGAGAGAGGCGAGGGGAGAGAGGGGAGAGGTGAGAGGGGAGAGGGGAGAGAGGCGAGGGGAGAGAGGTGAGAGGCGAGAGGCGAGAGAGTCGAAGGGAGAGGGGAGAGAGGTGAGAGGTGAGAGGAGCGAGAGGGGAGAGGGGAGAGGCGAGAGGTGAGAGGCGAGAGGTGAGAGGCGAGAGGTGAGAGGGGAGAGGTGAGAGGCGAGAGAGTCGAAGGGAGAGGGGCGAGAGGGGAGAGGGGAGAGAAGCGAGGGGAGAGAGGTGAGAGGGGAGGGGTGAGAGGAGAGAGGTGAGAGGAGAGAGGTGAGAGGAGAGAGAGTCGAAGGGAGAGGAGAGAGGTGAGAGGGGAGAGAGGGGAGAGGGGAGAGAGGCGAGGGGAGAGGTGAGAGAGGTGAGAGGTGAGAGGTGAGAGGAGAGAGGTGAGAGGGGAGAGAGGTGAGAGGAGAGAGGTGAGATGAGAGAGGGGAGAGGTGAGAGGGGAGAGGGGAGAGAGGCGAGGGGAGAGAGGGGAGAGGGGAGAGAGGCGAGGGGAGAGAGGGGAGAGGTGAGAGGGGAGAGGGGAGAGAGGCGAGGGGAGAGAGGTGAGAGGCGAGAGGCGAGAGAGTCGAAGGGAGAGGGGAGAGAGGTGAGAGGTGAGAGGAGCGAGAGGGGAGAGGGGAGAGGGGAGAGGCGAGAGGTGAGAGGGGAGAGGTGAGAGGCGAGAGAGTCGAAGGGAGAGGGGCGAGAGGTGAGAGGGGAGAGAAGCGAGGGGAGAGAGGTGAGAGGGGAGGGGTGAGAGGAGAGAGGTGAGAGGAGAGAGGTGAGAGGAGAGAGAGTCGAAGGGAGAGGAGAGAGGTGAGAGGGGAGAGAGGGGAGAGGGGAGAGAGGCGAGGGGAGAGGTGAGAGGGGAGAGGTGAGAGGGGAGAGAGGTGAGAGGAGAGAGGTGAGAGGTGAGAGGCGAGAGAGGTGAAAGGTGAGAGGGGAGAGGGGAGAGAGACGAGGGAGAGAAGAGAGAGGCGAGAGGCGAGAGGGGAGAGGAGAAAGGTGAGAGGCGAGAGGGGAGAGAGGTGAGAGGGGAGAGGTGAGAGGGGAGAGGGGAGAGGGGGGAGAGGCGAGAGGTGAGAGGGGAGAGGGGAGAGGGGAGAGGGGAGAGAGGTGAGAGGTGAGAGGAGAGAGGAGAGGGGCGAGGGGAGAGAGGTGAGAGGAGAAAGGTGAGAGGCGAAAGGTGAGAGGGGAGAGAGGTGAGAGGTGAAAGGAGAGGGGAGAGGAGAGGGGAGAGAGGAGAGAGGTGAGAGGGGAGAGAGGGGATAGAGGTGAGAGGTGAGAGGGGAAAGGGGAGCGAGGCGAGGAGAGAGAGGAGAGAGAGGTGAGAGGTGAGAGGGGAGAGAGGTGAGAGGAGAAAGGTGAGAGGCGAGAGGTGAGAGGGGAGAGAGGTGAGAGGTGAGAGGAGAGGGGAGAGAGGTGAGAGGAGAGAGGTGAAAGGGGAGAGGTGAGAGGGGAGAGAGGTGAGAGGAGAGGGGAGAGAGGTGAGAGGAGAGGGAAGAGAGGTGAGAGGAGAGGGGAGAGAGGTGAGAGGAGAGGGGAGAGGTGAGAGGGGAGAGAGGTGAGAGGAGAAAGGTGAGAGGCGAGAGGTGAGAGGGGAGAGAGTTGAGGGGTGAGAGGAGAGGGGAGAGAGGTGAGAGGAGAGAGGTGAGAGGGGAGAGAGGGGAGAGAGGTGAGAGGGGAGAGGGGAGCGAGGCGAGGAGAGAGAGGTGAGAGGTGAGAGGTGAGAGGTGAGAGGGGAGAGGGGAGAGAGGTGAGAGGAGAGAGGTGAGAGGTGAGAGGCGAGAGGCGAGAGGGGAGAGAGGTGAGAGGAGAGAGATGATAGGGGAGAGGTGAGAGGGGAGAGAGGTGAGAGGAGAGAGGTGAGAGGCGAGAGGCGAGAGAGGAGAGGGGAGAGGGGAGAGGGGAGCGAGGCGAGGAGAGAGAGGTGAGAGGGTAGAGAGGCGAGGGGAGAGAGGAGAGAGGGGAGAGAGGCGAGAGGCGTGAGAGTCGAACGGAGAGAGGTGAGAGGGGAGAGAGGCGAGGGGAGAGAGGTGAGAGGCGAGAGAGTCGAAGGGAGAGGGGCGAGAGGTGAGAGGGGAGAGAAGCGAGAGGCGAGAGGTGAGAGGGGAGAGAGGCGAGGGGAGAGGGGAGAGAGGTGAGAGGGGAGATGCGAGAGGCGAGAGGCGAGAGGCGAGAGTCGAAGGGAGAGGGGCGAGAGGGGAGAGGGGAGAGAGGTGAGAGGGGAGAGAGGTGAGAGGGGAGAGAGGAGAGAGGGGAGAGGGGAGAGGCGAGAGGTGAGAGGCGAGAGGCGAGAGAGTCGAAGGGAGAGGGGAGAGAGGTGAGAGGTGAGAGGTGAGAGGGGAGAGGGGAGAGAGGCGAGGGGAGAGAGGTGAGAGGGGAGAGAGGCGAGGGGAGAGAGGTGTGAGGTGAGAGGAGAGAGGGGAGAGGGGCGAGGGGAGAGAGGGGAGTGTTGAGAGGGGAGAGGTGAGAGGGGAGAGTGTTGAGAGGGGAGAGGTGAGAGGGGAGAGAGGTGAGAGGTGAGAGAGGTGAGAGGCGAGAGGTGAGAGGGGAGAGAGGTGAGAGGTGAGAGGGGAGAGAGGTGAGAGGTGAGAGGAGAGAGGGGAGAGAGGTGAGAGGAGAGAGGTGAGAGGGGAGAGAGGTGAGAGGTGAGAGGAGAGAGGGGAGAGAGGTGAGAGGAGAGAGGTGAGAGGGGAGAGAGGTGAGAGGAGAGAGGGGAGAGGTGAGAGGTGAGAGGAGAGAGGTGAGAGGGGAGAGGGGAGAGAGGTGAGAGGTGAGAGGGGAGAGAGGTGAGAGGTGAGAGGGGAGAGAGGTGAGAGGTGAGAGGAGAGAGGGGAGAGAGGTGAGAGGAGAGAGGGGAGAGAGGTGAGAGGAGAGAGGTGAGAGGTGAGAGGCGAGAGGCGAAAGGTGAGAGGGGAGAGAGGTGAGAGGTGAGAGGAGAGAGGGGAGAGGTGAGAGGGGAGAGAGGTGAGAGGCGAGAGGCGAGAGAGTCGAAGGGAGAGAGGTGAGAGGCGAGAGAGTCGAAGGGAGAGGGGCGAGAGGTGAGAGGGGGGAGAGGCGAGGGGAGAGAGGTGAGAGGTGAGAGGCGAGAGGCGAGAAGTGAGAGAAGAGAGGCGAGAGTCGAAGGGAGAGGGGCGAGAGGGGAGAGGGGAGAGAGGTGAGAGGGGAGAGGGGAGAGAGGAGAGAGGGGAGAGGCGAGAGGCGAGAGGCGAGAGGCGAGAGGCGATTGAGTCGAAGGGACAGGGGCGAGAGGTGAGAGGTGAGAGAGGCGAGAGGTGAGAGGAGAGAGGGGAGAGAGGTGAGAGGAGAGAGGGGAGAGAGGCGAGAGGGGAGAGAGGTGAGAGGGGAGAGGAGCGAGAGGTGAGAGGTGAGAGGGGAGTGGGGAGAGAGGCGAGAGGAGAGAGAGTCGAAGGGAGAGGGGAGAGGGGAGAGAGATGAGAGAGGTGAGAGGGGAGAGAGGTGAGAGGGGAGAGAGGTGAGAGGGGAGAGGAGCGAGAGGTGAGAGGGGAGAGGGGAGAGGGGCGAGAGGAGAGAGAGTCGAAGGGAGAGGGGAGAGGGGAGAGGGGAGAGGGGAGAGAGGTGAGAGGTGAGAGGTGAGAGGTGAGAGAGGCGAGAGGCAAGGGGAGAGAGGTGAGAGGAGCGAGAGGTGAGAGGGGAGAGAGGTGAGAGGCGAGAGGCGAGAGAGTCGAAGGGAGAGGGGAGAGGGGAGAGGGGAGAGGGGAGAGAGGGGAGAGGCGAGAGGTGAGAGGCGAGAGGCGAGAGAGTCGAAGGGAGATGGGCGAGAGGTGAGAGGGGAGAGAGGTGAGTGGTGAGAGGGGAGAGGGGAGAGAGGGGGGGGGTGAGAGGCGAGAGGCGAGAGGGGAGAGGAGCAAGAGGTGAGAGGGGAGAGGGGAGAGAGGCGAGAGGAGAGAGAGTCGAAGGGAGAGGGGAGAGAGGGGAGAGAGGTGAGGGGAGAGAGGTGAGAGGTGAGAGGGGAGAGAGGTGAGAGGCGAGAGGCGAGAGGAGAGAGGAGCGAGAGGTGAGAGGGGAGAGAGGCGGGAGGGGAGAGGGGAGAGAGGCGAGGGGAGAGAGGTGAGAGGCAAGAGGTGAGAGGGGAGAGAGACATGAGGGGAGAGGTGAGAGGGGAGAGAGGCGAGAGGGGAGAGGAGCGAGAGGCGAGAGGAGAGAGAGTCGAAGGGAGAGGGGAGAGAGGTGAGAGGTGAGAGAGGTGAGGGGAGAGAGGTGAGAGGTGAGAGGGGAGAGAGGCGAAAGGCGAGAGGGGAGAGGAGCGAGGGGAGAGAGGGGAGAGGGGAGAGAGGTGAGAGGAGCGAGAGGCGAGAGGAGCGAGAGGCGAAGGGAGAGGGGAGAGAGGTGAGAGGGGAGAGAGGTGAGGGGAGAGAGGTGAGAGGTGAGAGGGGAGAGAGGTGAGAGACGAGAGGGGAGAGGAGCGAGAGGTGAGAGGGGAGAGAGGCGGGAGGGGAGAGGGGAGAGAGGCGAGGGGAGAGAGGCGAGAGGAGCGAGAGGTGAGAGGGGAGAGAGGCGAGAGGGGAGAGGTGAGAGGGGAGAGAGGCGAGAGGGGAGAGGAGCGAGAGGTGAGAGGGGAGAGAGGCGAGAGGGGAGAGAGGCGAGAGGGGAGAGAGGTGACAGAGGCGAGGGGAGAGTGGCGAGAGGTGAGAGGGGAGAGAGGCGAGAGGTGAGAGGTGAGAGGAGCGAGAGGTGAGAGGGGAGAGAGGCGAGGGGAGAGAGGCGAGGGGAGAGAGGCGAGAGGCGAGTGGCGAGAGAGTCGAAGGGAGAGGGGCGAGAGGTGAGAGGGGAGAGGGGAGAGAGGGGAGAGGGGAGAGGCAAGAGGTGAGAGGCGAGAGGCGAGAGAGTCAAAGGGAGAGGGGCGAGAGGTGAGAGGGGAGAGAGGCGAGGGGAGAGAGGTGAGAGGTGAGAGGGGAGAGGGGAGAGGGGTGAGGCGAGAGAGTCGAAGGAAGAGGGGCGAGAGGTGAGAGGGGCGAGAGGCGAGGGGAGAGGGGCGAGAGGCGAGAGGCGAGAGGAGAGAGAGTCGAAGGGAGAGGGGAGAGAGGGGAGAGAGGTGAGAGGGGAGAGGGGAGAGGCGAGAGGGGAGAGGCGAGAGAGTCGAAGGGAGAGGGGCGAGAGGTGAGAGGGGAGAGGGGTGAGGCGAGAGAGTCGAAGGGAGAGGGGCGAGAGGTGAGAGGGGCGAGAGGCGAGGGGAGAGAGGTGAGAGGGGAGAGGGGTGAGAGGTGAGAGGGGAGAGAGGTGAGAGGCGAGAGAGGAGAGGGGAGAGAGGTGAGAGGGGAGAGGGGTGAGAGGCGAGGGGCGAGAGGGAAGAGGAGCGAGAGGTGAGAGGGGAGAGGTGAGAGGGGAGAGGGGAGAGAGGTGAGAGGAGCGAGAGAGGAGAGAGGGGAGAGGGGAGAGAGGTGAGAGGAGCGAGAGGTGAGAGGGGAGAGGGGAGAGAGGTGAGAGGCGAGGGGCGAGAGGGAAGAGGAGCGAGAGGTGAGAGGGGAGAGGTGAGAGGGGAGAGGGGAGAGGGGAGAGAGGAGCGAGAGAGGAGAGAGGGGAGAGGGGAGAGAGGTGAGAGGAGCGAGAGGTGAGAGGCGAGAGGAGAGAGGAGAGAGAGTCGAAGGGAGAGGGGAGAGAGGGGAGAGAGGGGAGAGGGGAGAGAGGTGAGAGGGGAGAGAGGCGAGAGGCGAGAGGAGCGAGAGGTGAGAGGGGAGAGAGGTGAGAGGAGCAAGAGGTGAGAGGCGAGAGGGGAGAGAGTCGAAGGGAGAGGGGTGAGAGGTGAGGGGAGAGAGGCGAGGGGAGAGAGGTGAAAGAGGCGAGGGGAGAGAGGTGAGAGGAGCGAGAGGGGAGAGAGGTGAGAGGGGAGAGGGGAGAGAGGTGAGAGGAGCGAGAGGTGAGAGGCGAGAGGGGAGAGAGTCGAAGGGAGAGGGGCGAGAGGTGAGGGGAGAGAGGTGACAGAGGCGAGGGGAAAGAGATGAGAGGAGCGAGAGGGGAGAGGGGAGAGAGGCGAGGGGAGAGAGGTGACAGAGGCGAGGGGAGAGAGGTGAGAGGAGCGAGAGGGGAGAGGGGAGAGAGGTGAGAGGGGAGAGGTGAGAGAGGCGAGGGGAGAGAGGTGAGAGGTGAGAGGAGCGAGAGGTGAGAGGCGAGAGGGGGGAGAGTCGAAGGGAGAGGGGCGAGAGGTGAGGGGAGAGAGGTGACAGAGGCGAGGGGAAAGAGATGAGAAAAGCGAGAGGGGAGAGGGGAGAGAGGCGAGAGGGGAGAGGGGAGAGAGGTGAGAGAGGCGAGGGGAGAGAGGTGAGAGGAGCGAGAGGTGAGAGGCGAGAGGGGAGAGAGTCGAAGGGAGAGGGGCGAGAGGTGAGGGGAGAGAGGTGACAGAGGCGAGGGGAGAGAGGTGACAGAGGCGAGGGGAGAGAGGTGAGAGGAGCGAGAGGGGAGAGGGGAGAGAGGTGAGAGGGGAGAGAGGCGAGAGGTGAGAGGCGAGAGGCGAGAGGGGAGAGGAGCGAGAGGTGAGAGGTGAGAGGGGAGAGAGGTGAGAGGGGAGAGAGGTGAGAGGGGAGAGAGGCGAGAGGCGAGAGAGGCGAGAGGCGAGAGGAGCGAGAGGTGAGAGGGGAGAGAGGCGAGAGGCGAGAGAGGCGAGAGGTGAGAGGCGAGAGGCGAGAGGGGAGAGGAGCGAGAGGTGAGAGGGGAGAGAGGCGAGAGGAGAGAGAGGCGAGAGGGGAGAGAGGTGAGAGGGGAGAGAGGCGAGAGGAGGGGAGAGAGGCGAGAGGAGCGAGAGGTGAGAGGGGAGAGAGGTGAGAGGAGAGAGAGGCGAGGGGAGAGAGGTGAGAGGAGCGAGAGGTGAGGGGAGAGGGGAGAGGCGAGAGGTGAGAGGCGAGAGAGTCGAAGGGAGAGGGGCGAGAGGTGAGAGGGGAGAGGGGAGAGGGGCGAGAGGTGAGAGGGGAGAGAGGCGAGAGGAGAGAGAGGTGAGAGGGGCGAGAGGCGAGAGGAGAGAGAGGTTAGAGGGGAGAGAGGTGAGAGGGGAGAGAGGTGAGAGGGGAGAGGTGAGAGAGGCGAGGGGAGAGAGGTGAGAGGTGAGAGGAGCGAGAGGTGAGAGGCGAGAGGGGGGAGAGTCGAAGGGAGAGGGGCGAGAGGTGAGGGGAGAGAGGTGACAGAGGCGAGGGGAAAGAGATGAGAAAAGCGAGAGGGGAGAGGGGAGAGAGGCGAGAGGGGAGAGGGGAGAGAGGTGAGAGAGGCGAGGGGAGAGAGGTGAGAGGAGCGAGAGGTGAGAGGCGAGAGGGGAGAGAGTCGAAGGGAGAGGGGCGAGAGGTGAGGGGAGAGAGGTGACAGAGGCGAGGGGAGAGAGGTGACAGAGGCGAGGGGAGAGAGGTGAGAGGAGCGAGAGGGGAGAGGGGAGAGAGGTGAGAGGGGAGAGAGGCGAGAGGTGAGAGGCGAGAGGCGAGAGGGGAGAGGAGCGAGAGGTGAGAGGTGAGAGGGGAGAGAGGTGAGAGGGGAGAGAGGTGAGAGGGGAGAGAGGCGAGAGGCGAGAGAGGCGAGAGGCGAGAGGAGCGAGAGGTGAGAGGGGAGAGAGGCGAGAGGCGAGAGAGGCGAGAGGTGAGAGGCGAGAGGCGAGAGGGGAGAGGAGCGAGAGGTGAGAGGGGAGAGAGGCGAGAGGAGAGAGAGGCGAGAGGGGAGAGAGGTGAGAGGGGAGAGAGGCGAGAGGAGGGGAGAGAGGCGAGAGGAGCGAGAGGTGAGAGGGGAGAGAGGTGAGAGGAGAGAGAGGCGAGGGGAGAGAGGTGAGAGGAGCGAGAGGTGAGGGGAGAGGGGAGAGGCGAGAGGTGAGAGGCGAGAGAGTCGAAGGGAGAGGGGCGAGAGGTGAGAGGGGAGAGGGGAGAGGGGCGAGAGGTGAGAGGGGAGAGAGGCGAGAGGAGAGAGAGGTGAGAGGGGCGAGAGGCGAGAGGAGAGAGAGGTTAGAGGGGAGAGAGGTGAGAGGGGAGAGAGGTGAGAGGGGAGAGAGGTGAGAGGTGAGAGGGGAGAGAGGCGAGAGGAGAGAGAGGTGAGAGGGGAGAGAGGTGAGAGGGGAGAGAGGCGAGAGGAGGGGAGAGAGGCGAGAGGAGCGAGAGGTGAGAGGGGAGAGAGGTGAGAGGAGAGAGAGGCGAGGGGAGAGAGGTGAGAGGAGCGAGAGGTGAGGGGAGAGAGGTGAGAGGCGAGAGAGTCGAAGGGAGAGTGGCGAGAGTTGAGAGGGGAGAGAGGCGAGAGGTGAGAGGTGAGAGGAGCGTGAGGTGAGAGGGGAGAGAGGCGAGGGTAGAGAGGCGAGAGGTGAGAGGCGAGAGGAGAGAGGCGAGAGGTGAGAGGCGAGAGGCGAGAGAGTCGAAGGTAGAGGTGCGAGAGGTGAGAGGGGAGAGAGGTGAGGGGAGAGAGGTGAGAGGTGCGAGGGGAGAGAGGGGCGAGAGGTGAGAGGGGAGAGGAGCGAGAGGTGAGAGGGGAGAGGTGAGAGGGGCGAGAGGTGAGAGGGGCGAGAGGCGAGGGGAGAGAGGTGAGAGGGGAGAGGGGAGAGGGGTGAGAGGTGAGAGGGGAGAGAGGCGAGAGGCGAGAGGGGAGAGAGAGGAGAGGTGAGAGGGGAGAGGTGAGAGGGGCGAGAGGCGAGAGGATTGAGAGTCGAAGGGAGAGGGGAGAGGGGAGAGAGGGGAGAGGGGAGAGAGGTGAGAGGGGAGAGGGGAGAGGCGAGAGGTGAGAGGCGAGAGAGTCGAAGGGAGAGGGGCGAGAGGTGAGAGGGGAGAGGGGAGAGGGGTGAGAGGCGAGAGGCGAGAGGCGAGAGGCGAGAGGCGAGAGGGGAGAGGAGCGAGAGGTGAGAGGCGAGAGGCGAGAGGAGAGAGAGTCGAAGGGAGAGGGGAGAGAGGGGAGAGGGGAGAGGGGAGAGGTGAGAGGGGAGAGAGGCGAGAGGAGCGAGAGGTGAGAGGGGAGAGAGGCGAGAGGGGAGAGAGTCGAAGGGAGAGGGGAGAGAGGGGAGAGGGGAGAGGGGAGAGAGGCGAGAGGCGAGAGGAGCGAGAGGTGAGAGGGGAGAGAGGCGAGAGGGGAGAGAGGCGAGAGAGGCGAGAGGAGCGAGAGGTGAGAGGGGAGAGAGGCGAGAGGGGAGAGAGGCGAGAGGGGAGAGAGGCGAGAGGGGAGAGAGGCGAGAGGGGAGAGAGGCAAGAGGAGCGAGAGGCGAGAGGGGAGAGAGGCGAGAGGAGAGAGAGTCGAAGGGAGAGGGGAGAGAGGGGAGAGGGGAGAGGGGAGAGAGGCGAGAGGCGAGAGGAGCGAGAGGTGAGAGGGGAGAGAGGCGAGAGGGGAGAGGGGAGAGAGGTGAGAGGGGAGAGAGGCGAGAGAGGCGAGAGGAGCGAGAGGTGAGAGGGGAGAGAGGCGAGAGGGGAGAGAGGCGAGAGGGGAGAGAGGCGAGAGGGGAGAGAGGCGAGAGGGGAGAGAGGCGAGAGGGGAGAGGGGAGAGAGGCGAGAGGCGAGAGGAGCGAGAGGTGAGAGGGGAGAGAGGCGAGAGGGGAGAGGGGAGAGAGGTGAGAGGGGAGAGAGGCGAGAGAGGCGAGAGGAGCGAGAGGTGAGAGGGGAGAGAGGCGAGAGGGGTGAGAGGCGAGAGGGGAGAGAGGCGAGAGGGGAGAGAGGCGAGAGGGGAGAGAGGCGAGAGGGGAGAGAGGCGAGAGGAGCGTGAGGCGAGAGGGGAGAGAGGCGAGAGGCGAGAGAGGCGAGAGGCGAGAGGTGAGAGGCGAGAGGCGAGAGGGGAGAGGAGCGAGAGGTGAGAGGGGAGAGAGGTGAGAGGGGAGAGAGGTGAGAGGAGAGAGAGGCGAGGGGAGAGAGGTGAGAGGAGCGAGAGCAGAGAGGGGAGAGAGGCGAGAGGGGAGAGAAGTGAGAGGAGCGAGAGGTGAGAGGGGAGAGAGGCGAGAGAGGCGAGAGGAGCGAGAGGTGAGAGGGGAGAGAGGCGAGAGGGGAGAGAGGCGAGAGGGGAGAGAGGCGAGAGGGGAGAGAGGCGAGAGGAGAGAGAGGCGAGAGGAGGGGAGAGAGGCGAGAGGAGCGAGAGGTGAGAGGGGAGAGAAGTGAGAGGAGCGAGAGGTGAGAGGGGAGAGAGGCGAGAGAGGCGAGAGGGGAGAGAGGCGAGAGGGGAGAGAGGCGAGAGGGGAGAGAGGTGAGAGGGGAGAGAAGTGAGAGGAGCGAGAGGTGAGAGGGGAGAGAGGCGAGAGAGGCGAGAGGAGCGAGAGGTGAGAGGGGAGAGAAGTGAGAGGAGCGAGAGGTGAGAGGGGAGAGAGGCGAGAGAGGCGAGAGGGGAGAGAGGCGAGAGGGGAGAGAGGTGAGAGGGGAGAGAGGTGAGAGGAGAGAGAGGCCGAGGGGAGAGAGGTGAGAGGAGCGAGAGGTGAGAGGGGAGAGAGGCGAGAGAGGCGAGAGGAGCGAGAGGTGAGAGGGGAGAGAGGCGAGAGGGGAGAGAGGCGAGAGGGGAGAGAGGCGAGAGGGGAGAGAGGCGAGAGGGGAGAGAGGCGAGAGGGGAGAGAGGCGAGAGGGGAGAGAGGCGAGAGGGGAGAGAGGCGAGAGGAGAGAGAGGCGAGAGGGGAGAGAGGCGAGAGGAGCGAGAGGTGAGAGGGGAGAGAAGTGAGAGGAGCGAGAGGTGAGAGGGGAGAGAGGCGAGAGAGGCGAGAGGGGAGAGAGGCGAGAGGGGAGAGAGGTGAGAGGGGAGAGAGGTGAGAGGCGAGAGAGGCGAGGGGAGAGAGGTGAGAGGAGCGAGAGGTGAGAGGGGAGAGAGGCGAGAGAGGCGAGAGGAGCGAGAGGTGAGAGGGGAGAGAGGCGAGAGGGGAGAGAGGCGAGAGGGGAGAGAGGCGAGAGGGGAGAGAGGCGAGAGGGGAGAGAGGTGAGAGGGGAGAGAGGCGAGAGGGGAGAGAGGCGAGAGGAGCGAGAGGCGAGAGGGGAGAGAGGCGAGAGGTGAGAGGGGAGAGAGGCGAGAGGCGAGAGATGCGAGAGGTGAGAGGCGAGAGGCGAGAGGGGAGAGGAGCGAGAGGTGAGAGGGGAGAGAGGTGAGAGGGGAGAGAGGTGAGAGGAGAGAGAGGCGAGGGGAGAGAGGTGAGAGGAGCGAGAGCAGAGAGGGGAGAGAGGCGAGAGAGGCGAGGGGAGAGAAGTGAGAGGGGAGAGAGGTGAGAGGAGAGAGAGGCGAGAGGAGGGGAGAGAGGCGAGAGGAGCGAGAGGTGAGAGGGGAGAGAGGTGAGAGGAGAGAGAGGCGAGGGGAGAGAGGTGAGAGGAGCGAGAGGTGAGAGGGGAGAGAGGCGAGAGAGGCGAGAGGAGCGAGAGGCGAGAGGGGAGAGAGGCGAGAGGGGAGAGAGGCGAGAGGGGAGAGAGGCGAGAGGGGAGAGAGGCGAGAGGGGAGAGAGGTGAGAGGGGAGAGAGGTGAGAGGAGAGAGAGGCGAGGGGAGAGAGGTGAGAGGGGAGAGAGGCGAGAGGAGAGAGAGAGGCGAGAGGAGCGAGAGGCGAGAGGAGCGAGAGGCGAGAGGGGAGAGAGGTGAGAGGAGAGAGAGGCGAGGAGAGAGAGGCGAGGGGAGAGAGGTGAGAGGGGAGAGAGGTGAGAGGAGAGAGAGGTGAGAGGAGAGAGAGGCGAGGGGAGTGAGAGGTGAGAGGGGAGAGAGGCGAGAGGAGAGAGAGAGGCGAGAGGAGCGAGAGGCGAGAGGAGCGAGAGGCGAGAGGGGAGAGAGGTGAGAGGAGAGAGAGGCGAGGAGAGAGAGGCGAGGGGAGAGAGGTGAGAGGAGCGAGAGGTGAGAGGAGCGAGAGGTGAGAGGAGCGAGAGGTGAGAGAGGCGAGAGGGGAGAGAGGCGAGAGGGGAGAGAGGCGAGAGGGGAGAGAGGCGAGAGGGGAGAGAGGCGAGAGGGGAGAGAGGTGAGAGGCGAGAGGCGAGAGAGTCGAGGGGAGAGGGGTGAGAGGCGAGAGGCGAGAGTGTCGAGGGGAGAGGGAGGAGGGGAGAGGGGAGAGAGGCGAAGGGAGAGGGGGAGGTGAGATGGGCGAGTGAGGGGAGAGGGGAGAGGTGAGATGGGCGAGTGAGGGGAGAGGGGAGAGAGGGGAGAGAGGGGAGAGGGGAGAGAGGGGCGAGATGGGCGAGAGAGGGGAGAGGGGAGAGAGGGGAGAGAGGGGAGAGAGGGGAGTGAGGGAAATAAAGAGAAAGAAAGACATATGGCACCAATGGAATGAGGGAAGGAGGAAAAGAGAGTGAAAAGAGAGTGAGAGTGAGTTAGAGAATTGATGATGGATGGATTGATGGATGAATAGGGAGGGAGGGAGGGATGAATAGGGAGGGAGAGAGAGAGGGGGTAGGGATGAATAGGGAGGGAGGGATGAATAGGGAGGGAGGGAGGGATGAATAGGGAGGGAGGGATGGAGGGAGAGAGAGGGATGGATGGATGAATAGGGAGGGAGGGAGGGATGGATGAATGAATAGGGAGGGAGGAAGGGATGAATAGGGAGGGAGGGAGGGAGGGAGGGAGGGAGGGAGGGAGGGAGGGAGGGAGGGAGGGAGGGACATGCAGTCAGATGAGATAACAATCTGGCTTAAAGAGGTTGGGTGGTTTCCTAAATCTGACAGAGGTATGGGGTCTGGAGACTGAGGTGTGTGTGTGTGTGTGTGTGTGTGTGTGTGTGTGTGTGTGTGTGTGTGTGTGTGTGTGTGTGTGTGTGTGTGTGTGTGTGTGTGTGTGTGTGTGTGTGTGTGTGTGTGTGTGTGTGTGTGTGTGTGTGTGTGTGCGTGTTTGCGTGTGTATGTGTATATACAGTTTATGTAAGGATGTGTGTGTTATGATGTGAGTGTGTGTGTAATGATCTGTATGTATATATACCGTATATATAATGATCTGTATGTGTATATACTGTATATACTGTATATATAATGATGTGTGTAATTACCTGTATGTGTATATACAGTATATATAATGATCTGTATGTGTATATACTGTATATATAATGATGTGTGTAATTACCTGTATGTGTATATACAGTATATATAATGATCTGTATGTGTATATACAGTGGGGCAAAAAAGTATTTAGTCAGCCACCAAATGTGCAAGTTCTCCCACTTAAAAAGATGAGAGGCCTGTAATTTTCATCATAGGTACACTTCAACTATGACAGACAAAATTAGATTTTTTTTTCTCCAGAAAATCACATTGTAGGATTTTTTTTAAATTTATTTGCAAATTATGGTGGAAAATAAGTATTTGGTCACCTACAAACAAGCAAGATTTCTGGCTCTCACAGATCTGTAACTTCTTCTTTAAGAGGCTCCTCTGTCCTCCACTCGTTACCTGTATTAATGGCACCTGTTTGAATTGTTATCAGTATAAAAGACACCTGTCCACAACCTCAAACAGTCACACTCCAAACTCCACTATGGCCAAGACCAAAGAGCTGTCAAAGGACACCAGAAACTAAATTGTAGACCTGCACCAGGCTGGGAAGACTGAATCTGCAATAGGTAAGCAGCTTGGTTTGAAGAAATCAACTGTGGGAGCAATTATTAGGAAATGGAAGACATACAAGACCACTGATAATCTCCCTCGATCTGGGGCTCCACGCAAGATCTCACCCCGTGGGGTCAAAATGATCACAAGAATGGTGAGCAAAAATCCCAGAACCACACGGGGGGACCTAGTGAATGACCTGCAGAGACCTGGGACCAAAGTAACAAAGCCTACCATCAGTAACACACTACACCGCCAGGGACTCGAATCCTGCAGTGCCAGACGTGTCCCCCTGCTTAAGCCAGTACATGTCCAGGCCCGTCTGAAGTTTGCTAGAGAGCATTTGGATGATCCAGAAGAAGATTGGGAGAATGTCATATGGTCAGATGAAACCAAAATATAACTTTTTTGGTAAAAACTCAACTCGTCGTGTTTGGAGGACAAAGAATGCTGAGTTACATCCAAAGAACACCATACCTACTGTGAAGCATGGGGGTGGAAACATCATGCTTTGGGGCTGTTTTTCTGCAAAGGGACCAGGACGACTGATCCGTGTAAAGGAAAGAATGAATGGGGCCATGTATCGTGAGATTTTGAGTGAAAACCTCCTTCCATCAGCAAGGGCATTGAAGATGAAACGTGGCTGGGTCTTTCAGCATGACAATGATCCCTAACACACCGCCCGGGCAACGAAGGAGTGGCTTCGTAAGAAGCATTTCAAGGTCCTGGAGTGGCCTAGCCAGTCTCCAGATCTCAACCCCATAGAAAATCTTTGGAGGGAGTTGAAAGTCCGTGTTGCCCAGCAACAGCCCCAAAACATCACTGCTCTAGAGGAGATCTGCATGGAGGAATGGGCCAAAATACCAGCAACAGTGTGTGAAAACCTTGTGAAGACTTACAGAAAACATTTGACCTCTGTCATTGCCAACAAAGGGTATATAACAAAGTATTGAGATAAACTTTTGTTATTGACCAAATACTTATTTTCCACCATAATTTGCAAATAAATTCATAAAAAATCCTACAATGTGATTTTCTTGAATTTTTTTTTCTCATTTTGTCTGTCATAGTTGAAGTGTACCTATGATAAAAATTACAGGCCTCTCTCATCTTTTTAAGTGGGAGAACTTGCACAATTGGTGGCTGACTAAATACTTTTTTGCCCCACTGTACAGTATATATAATGATCTGCATGTGTATACACAGTATATATAATGATCTGTATGTGTATACACAGTATATATAATGTTATGTATGTGTATACACAATATATATAATGATATGTATGTGTATATACAGTATATATAATGATCTGCATGTGTATATACAGTATATATAATGTTATGTATGTGTATACACAGTATATATAATGATATGTATGTGTATATACAGTATATATAATGATCTGCATGTGTATACACAGTATATATAATGATATGTATGTGTATACACAGTATATATAATGATATGTATGTGTATACAGATATAAAACAATAATATGGTACTAAATAGTAACTTGCAAGCTGGTAACTATAAGTCCATGAAATAGGTTATACAAGAACTGGTGAACAGGTGTCAACTATTGGCATGGAAGCCCCTCCAGTAGGCCTTGCTATGCAATAGGCCAGGCAAGACCTGCTCCATGTAAAGAACACCTGCATCACCCCTCTGTATCCATGTACAGTAAAGGTCTGAGACCTGACAATCTCTGATCCACTGGCCACACCACCACAAATCCACCTGGAAGCAGTCAGTCAGTCAGTCAGTCAGTCAGTCCCTAATATGCAACCAGGGCTTCTTTTTTCTGATTTGATTTCTAATTCAATTTCATTTGTTGAGCCTTTAAACATGTTCTATCCGCATCAGTACCTTCCGTATATTGCTCTTTTCCAAGTGAAAGACCTGGCATTGCAGGGAAATGAGTGGCGGGGATATTGCTAAATGGATGTGTGGTGGCGGGCAAGGCTAGGGAGAGTGTGAGAGGCGAGAGGCATTGGTGCTGCCAACCACATCTATCCACAGCCCAGAAGGAAATATTACCAAGCTGTTTGTCCTCCCCTCCGTAATTCTTCCCAAAAGGTACAGAAACACTGATTGAGCTAGCGGACACACACAACTCAGCAACGTCAGCTGGTCGGCATTTAATTAGTGTGCTTGCTTCAGCAAGAAGTCTCCTGCTATTGGCTGATACTTATTTACACATTGGAGAAGGACTCCAAAAGCCTGCTGGTAGGTGCTGGTAATGAATTAGATATGTGTGCATGATACAATAATTACTCGGGACTGATTGCACATCAGCTGCGACTTTGTAATTAGCATAGAAAGCACACAATAAACCATCTAGACAAGACCAGCATTGTTAGTAATGACTGTGTTTGCAAAACACTCAATACACATGTTTTGGATGGGGAACATTTACAGTAACTGTTGACAGCTAAGCTAACCGAAGGAGCAATTCTTATTTTCCCAGAATGCTGCACATACTAAGTGAATGGGTGGGGGGAACTAAATAAATAAATTAAGGGGGAAACTATTTCTGCCTATCTGTTATTGAAACAGGCAGAAGAACACGTCGCTCCTCATTCAGAGTTAATCATTTTGACGTTGGAATTAAACGATAAGGAGGGGATTCTTAATAAAGGGGAAGAAGACAAGGCCATTTGTCTTGGGCTGATGTGAAACAGCTGTATCCCTGAGGCAGCTCTCTCTGTTGTAGCCTGACGTCTGCTCTTTTTAAAGTCCACTTTCTTCTTGTTCAAAGCCATCTACTGTATGTGATTACACAGAGGTCAGATTGATGGACTTGTTGACCAGAATAAGTCAATAAGGTCACGTTGCACACTGTATGTGTATGACTCATGTACACTTAGAAAAAAAGGTGCCATCTAGAGCCAAAAAGGGTTCTTCGGCTGTTTCCACAGTAGAAACCTTTGAAGAACACCTTTTGGTTCCAGGTAGAACCCCTTTGGTTCCAAGTAGAACCCATTTGGTTCCAGGTAGAACCATTTTTGGTTCCATGTAGAACCCTTTCCACAGAGGGTTCTACATTGAACCCAAATGAGTTCTACCTGGAACCAAGAAGGGTTCTACCTGGAACCAAAAATGGTTACCTACTCTACTGAGCTCAACAAAACATCAATTTAAAAATACTTTCTTGCTATGTGCATAGCTTCCTGCTTGAGTGCCAAGAAGGGTAGCAAAACCCAGAAGTCATGAGTGACTGGCTTCAGCAAGTGCAGGAGGAATTCTGGCTGGAAATAATAAATTCATTCAGACCCCCCCCCCCCCCCCTCAATCCCCCAGGGCACACATGTCAAACTCATTCCACGGAGGGCTGAGCTTCTGCAGGGTTTCGCTCCTCCCTTGTACTTGATTGATGAATTCAGGTCACGAATTAGTAAGGAACTCCTCTCACCTGGTTGTCTAGGCCTTAATTGAAAAGAGAAAACAAAAACCCACAGACACTAGGCCACCTCGGCCCACAGACACTAGGCCACCTCGGCCCACAGACACTAGGCCACCTCGGCCCACAGACACTAGGCCATCTCGGCCCACAGACACTAGGCCACCTCGGCCCACAGACACTAGGCCACCTCGGCCCACAGACACTAGGCCATCTCGGCCCACAGACACTAGGCCACCTCGGCCCACAGACACTAGGCCATCTCGGCCCACAGACACTAGGCCATCTCGGCCCACAGACACTAGGCCACCTCGGCCCACAGACACTAGGCCACCTCGG
Organism: Salvelinus fontinalis; assembly: GCF_029448725.1. Lineage (NCBI taxonomy): Eukaryota > Metazoa > Chordata > Actinopteri > Salmoniformes > Salmonidae > Salvelinus > Salvelinus fontinalis. The sequence goes on from NW_026601218.1 coordinate 48,409, forward strand.
CCCACAGACACTAGGCCATCTCGGCCCACAGACACCCCTGTCCCAGGGGAACAAACATCAGACATTCAGAAACTCCTCTTGCTCAAAGCAGGTGTGATCCATGAGCAGAGTGATAACATTGATCATCATAGCAGATGACGATTTGATATGTATTTTTACTGCAGAGGGGCTGGTGACGCCTGATGTCTTCAGTAAGGGAAAGGGTGTGGCTTCCAACACCAACCCACAATCTGCAGTCATATGATCTGAGAAAAATGTGAGAAATGAATGTGTATACTGTATGTGAATGCACTGCTTTAAATGCATCCTTGGCACATATATCTATATATCCCAGACATAGCTTGAATACAGCTAACTGACAATCAGTTGTTGGAGGGCGCATTAGACTGCTGTATAGCGAAGTCGTAATGAGTCAGAATAGAAATACCACAGCATCTGGTAAGCTGGAGCCATATGCTACAATGGGCAGAACAAAGACAATTCAGGCAGTGACTCAGAAGTTCAAACTGAATATGTTCAGCACACACTCACACACAGACACTCCCACACACACACACACACACACACACACACACACACACACACACACACACACACACACACACACACACACACACACACACACACACACACACACACACACACACACACACACACACACACACACACACACACACACACACACACACACACACAGGAAGGGAGGAACTGTGTCAAGCAGATGCTCTATGATCGGTCTATTAACTATACAGCTTTGTTATCCTAAATACAGCCCCCCCCTTAGCACTCTTTATACATCTGGCTAGAAAAGAGTTATGCTTTTGTAATGATTCCCCCAAAAAGATTCAGGGATTTCATTTCAGATGTTTAGGGGATTTCATCTGGACTACAAAAACCATTTAGAGAACTCTCCCTCCCTCCCTGCTAGTAGCTAACTTGCTAATGTGTGCTGTGTGTGAGGTGAGCTGTCCGCCCTGTGAATGGCGGTGGTTTTGAGTGGCAGTGCTGTGCCAGTGTGTGGTGGGTCAGGGGGTTAGTGGGCACCGCTGGGCTGTGGTAACAAGTTGAAAGCCTTGCCCTGAGCCTGGAGCGTGGGTGTAATGACCCGTGGCATGACGTCTCTTGCCTCTGGGTGCCATAACTAATTGGTGCTGCATTCTCTGAAATGTCTCCCTCTCTCCCTTTCTTAACTCACTATCTCCCTCCATTTCTTTCTTTCTTTACTGTGTGTGTGGGTGTGTGTATGTGTGTGTGTGTGTGTGTGTGTGTGTGTGTGTGTGTGTGTGTGTGTGTGTGTGTGTGTGTGTGTGTGTGTGTGTGTGTGTGTGTGTGGCAGCGAGACAGAGAATGCAAGTGAGGACTTTTTCCAATTCATATCTGCTATCTGCAACGATTGGATTCTGGCCCATGATTAAAGATGGGCTACTGTCACGCTCTCCTTAATGACTGAGACCCTATGAATGCAGCACACTACATGATATGCCAAAGGAGTCTCAGAGCCTACTGTCTGGCACAGGGCAGGGGCTTGATACTTGCCCACTAGCCAAGCGTACCTGCTGTGGCATCTGTGTGCTCAAAGAGACACGGGACTCTGGGCCCGGCTCGTTGGACTGTGCCAGCAGGCATCATGCGTCAGCGTTGGTTAGGCAAGACCCAGTTTCATCGTGTATGTCCTTTGTAGTGAGACCATTGTGTGCCTTCTGTGCCCATTTAGGCTTAGGCTTATCGATAAATGTGTATTTGTAGACATAGTAGATGAACACCTGCTGCTGTTTTGATTTGGGCGTTGAGCCAGGAGTTTGTTATGTCAAGGTCAGGAGGTAAACGTGACAGGCACACACACACCGACACACACACACTGACACACACACAGACCCATACCCCCCCCCCCCCCCCACACACACACACACACACACACACACACACACACACACACACACACACACACACACACACACACACACACACACACACACACACACACACACACACACACACACACACACACACACACACTCCTCCCTCTATCCCTCCTGGGAAATCTATTCTCACTGCTACATGTATGTACAGACTTGTGTGGGAAAAGCAGTCCATCAAAGTCTATTGGATTAATAGACCTACACTGATGATGTAACTCTACAGTATATGTTCCAGACAGGGGATGAATATAGACCTACACTGATGATGTAACTCTACAGTATATGTTCCAGACAGGGGATGAATATAGTCCTACACTGATGATGTAACTCTACAGTATATGTTCCAGACAGGGGATGAATATAGACCTACACTGATGATGTAACTCTACAGTATATGTTCCAGACAGGGGATGAATATAGACCTACACTGATGATGTAACTCTACAGTATATGTTCCAGACAGGGGATGAATATAGTCATTATAGTGGATTCAATTAAACTCAGTCCAGAGTGCCAACTCTCTTCATGTTGAGTCTCAAGTTCGTCCAGATAATGCCTTGGGTTCTGCAATGTAGTTCCGTGTAATGCAGTTACATTTTATAAGTCTGTCATGTCTACGTCAATGTTTTTAAATGTATGTAAATTGTAAAGTATTTTTGTCCGTAATGTCTTTTCATTGTGTCAGACCCCAGGAAGACTAGTTGTCGCCATTGGTGTCAGCTAATGGGGATCCTAATAAAATCTCAAATGTGTTTGATTAGCACAGAGCCAGCTGCTCAGAGCAAACATTCTCTCCCCCATACATGGGGATATGATGAGAGAGAGAGAGAGAGAGAAGAGAGAGGGGAAGAGAGGGGAAGAGAGAGAAGAGAGAGGGGAAGAGAGAGAAGAGAGAGAAGAGAGAGAATAGAGAGAAGAGAGAGAATAGAGAGAAGGGAGAGGGGAAGAGAAGAGGGGAAGAGAAGAGATGTGAGGTGCTCTCAAGCATCTGTATGCCAGGCTAATGCTGCCACCAAGAGGATGAACACAGAACTGCTTGAGCACCAACGGTAGAAGAACCACCCCTACACCCCTAGTCATTGGTCTCGACCCCCAACACGCTTATCTAAAAGGATTGGAGAGGTGTACGGAATATGAAAGATTTTACCCATTTCTAATAGAGGGCAAGGTGGGCACTGGGCAGTTGACATGTGAAGAGCAGCGCAGGACAACAGCAGGAGGCATACTCACAGTTTCTCCCCATCCCTTGCTCTAGTGTCCTGTACGAGGTAAACAGTGCCAAAACTCCCTCTGCCCAATCTCTGTAGGATGCTGTATCTTTTGGCAATCAGGTTACTGGGGCCAGGAGTTACAGGAGTGGAGGGGGAGTGGACATGGCAGGATGAATGTGCTTCCAGCTCCTCAAACTTGGGCATCTTGTTGCGGGATTCTTACAGGAGAATTAACTGCAAAATTCAGCAAAACACAAACATGTTGCTTTACCTTATTTTATGCACGTTTGCGCAATCAAGATGAAAATAAATAAATACATCTTTAATACAGGGGAGACATAGTCAGATAGCAGCACATCGCGTCAGATAGCAGCACATCGCACTTGTTACAGTGTAGGATTACTGAAACCAGAATCCTGGCTGGCTTATTCTATTTCACTATTGCCACTTTGTCAAACAAACTCACCTGTTTGCAGTCAGGTGTTGGCTATTTCCACCAGTTTAAAACATCCATAGCCTACTGTATTAACTTCCGTGTTTACTCTTGTTCCTATGGTAATAGGAAACCTCGTCTCCCTTTCATTATACCCTTTTATTTCACCAGGTGTCAGTGAAGAGCCTTCTGATGTGAAGGCCTGTTTGGGATAGGGAGTTTTAGTCTCAATTCTCATGACAATGCATTTGACCAGAAGACTACACGTATACTCTATTCTCTTCTAACGTGGAACGGAGTTGTATGAGACATCTGTAGGCTGGCTACCTAACCTAAGTCATATTCTTCAAGAATATAGTCAATGACTTTTTCCACATTTTGTTATGTTACAGCCTTATTCTAAAATGTATATTTAAAAAAAAATCCCCCTCAATCTACTCCATAATGACAAAGCAAAAACAGGCTTAGAATTGTTAGCAAATTGATTACAAATAAAAAACGTAAATATCACATTTACATAAGTATTCAGACCCTTTTCTCAGTACTTTGTTGAAGCACCTTTGGCAGCGATTACAGCCTCGAGTCTTCTTGAGTATGACGCTATAAGCTTGGCACACCTGTATTTGGGGAGTTTCTCCCATTCTTCTCTGCAAATCCTCTAAAACTCTGCCAGGTTGGATGGGGAGCGTCGCTGCACAACTATTTTCAGGTCTCTGCTTTATTAAACCAGGTAGGCTAGTTGAGAACAAATTCTCATTTGCAACTGCGACCTGGCCAAAATAAAGCATAGCAATTCGACACATACAACAACACAGAGTTACACATGGAATAAACAAAACATACAGTGAATAATTCAGTAGAAAAAATAAAACAAAAAGTCTATATACAGTGAGTGCAAATGAGGTAGGATAAGGGAGGTAAGGCAATAAATAGGCCATGGTGGCGAAGTAATTACAATATAGCAATTAAACACTGGAATGGTAGATGTGCAGAAGATGAATGTGAAGTAGAGATACTGGGGTGCAAAGGAGCAAGATAAATCAAATAAATACAGTAAGGGGATGAGATAGATAGATGGGCTGTTTACAGATGGGCTCTGACAGCTCACAGCGTTGTCTTGGCTGTGTGCTTAGGGTCGTTGTCCTGTTGGAAGGTGAACCTTCCATTTAATCCATTTTAGAATGTGGAAGAGGTCAAGGGGTCTGACTACTTTCCGAATGCACTGTAGATAGACCTACTATTATTGAAATGAGACTTGCATTGCAGTCTGATCTCATAGACTAGACGTAATATAGTAAAAGTAAATCCGGAAAGCTCAGATTAGTATGATATATTATGTTTGGTATGGATACATGGTTATTTAAAGTAGGATGGTTGGTAGGGCTGGATGGATGGGTGGGTGTATAACGTGAATGTCTAGCAACCCAAAGGTTGTGAGTTTGAATCTCATCACAGACAACTTTAGCATTTTAGCTAATATATATGAACATATGTGGACACCCCTTCAAATTAACGGATTCGGCTATTTATGCAACATCCGTTGCTGACAGGTGTATCAAATCGAGCACACCGCCATGCAATCTCCATAGACAAACATTTGCAGAAAAATAAAAGTGCTGAAGAGCTCAGTGACATTCAATGTGGCACCGTCATAGGATGCCACCTTTCCAACAAGTCAGTTTGTCAAATTTCTGCCACACTAGAGCTGCCCCGGTCATCTGTAAGTGTTGTTATTGTGAAGCGAAAATGTCTAGGAGCAACAACGGCTCAGCAACAAAGTGGTAGGCCACACAAGCTCACAGAATGGGACCGCCGAGTGCTGAAGCGCGTAAGCTTAAAAATGGTCTGTCCTCAGTTGCAACACTCACTCCCGAATTCCAAACTGCCTCTGGAAGCAATGTCAGCACAATAACTGTTCGTCGGGAGCTTCACTAAATGGGTTTCCATGGCTGAACAGCCACACACAAGCCTGAGATTACCATCTCCAATGCCAAGCGTCAGCATGAGTAGTGTAAAGCTCAGCGCCATTGGACTCTGGAGCAGTGGAAATGTCTACTCTGGAGTGATTATTCACGCTTCATCACTTGGCAGTCTGACGGACAAATCTGGGTTTGGTGGAGGAACAATATTGGTCTGGGGCTGTTTTTCATGGTTCAGGCTAGACCCCTTAGTTCCAGTTAAGGGAAATCTTAATGTTACTTTATACAATGACATTCTAGATGATTCTGTGCTTCCAACTTTGTGGCAACAGTTTGGGGAAGGCCCTTTCCTGTTTAAACATGACAATGCCCCTATGTACAAAGTGAGGTCCATACAGAAATGGTTTGTCGAGATCGGTGTGGAAGAACTTGACTGGCCTGCACAGAGCCCTGACCTCAACCCCATCGAAAACCTTTGGGATGAATTGGATGCCAATTGCGAGCCAGGCCTAATTTCCCAACATCTGTGCCTGACCTCACTAATGCTCTTGTGGATGAATGGAAGCAAGTCCCCGCAGCAATGTTCCAACATCCAATGGAAAGCCTTCCTAGAAGAGTGGAGGCTGTTATAGCAGCAAAGTGGGGATTGACTCCATATTAATGTCCATGATTTTGGAATGAGATGTTCGACAAGCAGGTGTCCACATCATTTTGGTCATGTAATGTACTTAGCATGTTAGCTAACCATTCCCCTTACCCTAACCTTAACCGTAGCTAACCTAACCCTAACCCTAACTTCTAAACTTAACCCCAACCCCTAACTCCTAGCCTAGCTAACGTTAACCAGCTAGCCAGCTCGCCTCCTGGCTAGAATTTGTAACATATCATACGTTTCACTAATTTGTTGTGCAAATTCGTAACATATAATACAAATTGAATGAATTCGTCATATGAAATGGGTGATGGACATCCACAAATCAATACATACCATACGAAACATAACATATCATACTAAATTAAGAGTCTCAGATTTATGTACAGAGTAATACGAAATGCTCTGAATGCTCTGAGACCAGGTTGCAGCGTAGCAGAAAATATCCCAGATTGTGCAATGCTTTCATTAGCCTGTTGATTTTCTTCCAGTTGTGGCGCTATAGTTCTGCCACCGTAAAAGCCTGAGAAGAAGAAGTGTAGCCTACCCGCAGAACATAGGAGACGTTTTACTTTACCACATCTCGACTCGCGAGCTGACCGTTTTAAAGAGATCATGTTCGTTTGAGGGAGAAAGCGGATTCCACACTGATGTTACGGTAAAGGCAAATTGGTTGAAATGGGTTGTTTAATTGTGGCAGGGATCTAGATGTAAATATATTGCTATGCTAATTTCGGAGTGACTGGATTGAGTGAACGGTTTTTGGGTTGAGAACTCGCGTCAGTGTTTGTCGTTAGTAAAATGTTAAATGCAGATGTTACTTATGGTGTTGCCTTACAGATGTTTCCGTCGAGATGGTGGCGTACCTGAAGACAAAAATAATGCCTCAATAGAAAATATTGAGAATGTTCATTTGAGAATTAGGCTACAATCATTGTCCCTACTCTTTAAAAATCACATTCATCAAGATTGGATATTGGACACATTTTAATACACATTCAATGACCATCTCTTTTCAGGATATTCAATTGGATAGTCACTCAGTTTTATTTAACATGCCTGTTGCCCTGTTGAATTGAGGCTATAACAGAACACGGTAAATCAATGGCCGGTGTTGTTCTCAGGCCAGGCATCTTTAAGTAGACCTACAGTTAAAAAGCTGGAGATCTACATATGCTACACATTTACTCACTCACTACCTTTACCTTGATCTCCTGGTTCAAAGTCGAGTTCAGTTTGTAAAGAGAGACAGTATACCCAAACCTCTTTCTTTGACCTCTATAAATGTATTGGGTTTTACAAAGATGCAAGGGGGTAGGTACTCGTTTGGGGAAATAATGTCCTTGTCTGGTTATTTACCAGTATTTTACAAGACTGTGAACTAATATGATTACCAGTACATCAAAGATCAAAGCATAGTTGAGATCTTACTCAACCTAGTTGAATTCAGTGCTAATACTGATGACTTTATTCAAAATAAAAGTTTAATTATTCATCAATCTCCTATTGAAACCACCATGTTGCACATGGCTCTTAGGTCTTGTATGTCACAGTCCTAAATGTCTGTCTTTCAACCCTGAATCAAATCCATTTGTAAGACTGACTGGTTGATGTAGCTTACATTAGATAATGATTTGGTGACAGTTGACTAGTGTTTACTGTGACTGGATGGAGGAGAGAATCCCCGTAGTATGCCTGCAGCTCTTTTCTGAGGGACAGTTGACCCGGGTCCTGATCTTTCAGTGGGTGTTGCCATTATGACAGGAAGTCCCTTGCCACTGCAGCGTGAATCCCTCGTCTTGCATGAGTGTCACAGACAGGAAGAGTGATAAGCAAGTGTGTGGGGGACGCATGTTGACTGACCGCAAATAGGCCTGTAGAGATGTAGGCCTATTTGGCATGGGGATGCTGAAATGTAGAAATGAACATGCCCATAGTACTGTATCTGAATTGATTGTGCTATTCTAGCAGGTGGAGATTGTTTCACTTCCTATACCTTGTCAGCCTTCAACTAATGGAATCTGGTTTTGACTCGGCAGGCCCTACAGTACCTGAGGCAGTGGAAATCTAGGGAGACGAGCATCCACAGGAGATTCAGTGAGAGGGAAGAGGTGACATTCTAAACGTTAAGAGAAAGGAATAGAACCGGACTTGGCACTGAGCCTTGGGGAACACTCATCTTTTTTTGGGACTGGACTGGTTGCAACGCCATTCCACCCTAAGCGACGTTCTTGTTCTCCACCACGTCCTCCGCTGCCTGCAGGGCGTCCAGAGAGAAGCAGGGCCTCCGGACCCACTCAGAGCAAAGCAGCAGCACAGCAGGGATGAGTGAGTTCTGGAACAAGATTGGCTGCTGCGTGGTGGCCAAACCTCCACCGGTGAGTTTGTCCCTTCTGAGAAATTACTGGAACACACAGTAACTTTTTAGCTTCCGTGCTAGCCCTGCTTTTACAGCTCCAAGGTCAATGGGTCAAGATTAAGGGTTTGCCTGATTTTAAGATGTTTACCTGCCTCCAAAGAGTTTGGATATTAGATTCACCACACCACCATGTCTACAACTTCACTAGTTGAAGTTAGTTCAGCCATGCCAGCTGTGGATCCTCAAGATGCATGGCATGGGATGACATGGGTATCATTAGCTGATTCTTCAGCTAGTCGACAACACTAGTTAGAAGAGAGCCCTCTGCTACTGTCAGTCGCCTGAGAAATAGGTCAGGTAGATGGTGAGGGAGTGGAAGAAGGAATGACTCTGGCGTTTTCTGTTGTTTTGAAGTGGGTGACCCACATAGTCCCGACGGTCTGCCTATCTGGAGGGCTAGACTTCAGTCCAGACAGACTGCTCTGTCATTAGACATTTTTTATTTATTTTTATTTATTTATTTAACCTTTATTTAACCAGGTAGGCAAATTGAGAACACGTTCTCATTTACAATTGCGACCTGGCCAAGATAAAGCAAAGCAGTTCGACACATACAACAACACATAGTTACACATGGAGTAAAAACAAACATATAGTCAATAATACAGTGAAAAAAAAAATAAGTCTATATACAATGTGAGCAAGTGAGGTGAGATAAGGGAGGTGAAGGCAAACAGATATATGTATAAATAAATAAAATATAAAAAGGCCATGGAGGCGAAGTGAGTACAACACAGCAAGTAAAATAAAAACTAAAAAAACACTGGAATGGTTGGTTTGCATTGGAAGAAAGTGCAAAGTAGAGACAGAAATAATGGGGTGCAAAGGAGCAAAATAAATTAATAAATAAATACAGTAGGTAAAGAGGTAGTTGTTTGGGCTAAATTGTAGATGGGTTATGTACAGGTGCAGTAATCTATGAGCTGCTCTGACAGCTGGTGCTTAAAGCTAGTGAGGGAGATAGGTGTTTCCAGTTTCAGAGATTTTTGTAGTTCGTTCCAGTCATTGGCAGCAGAGAACTGGAAGGAGAGGCGTCCAAAGGAAGAATTGGTTTTGGGGGTGACTAGAGAGATATACCTGCTGGAGCGCGTGCTACAGGTAGGTGCTGCTATGGTGACCAGCGAGCTGAGATAAGGGGGGACTTTACCTAGCAGGGTCTTGTAGATGACCTGGAACCAGTGGGTTTGGCGACGAGTATGAAGCGAGGGCCAGCCAACGAGAGTGTACAGGTCGCAGTGGTGGGTAGTATATGGGGCTTTGGTGACAAAACGGATGGCACTGTGATAGACTGCATCCAATTTATTGAGTAGGGTTTTGGAGGCTATTTTGTAAATGACATCACCGAAGTCGAGGATTGGTAGGATGGTCAGTTTTACAAGGGTATGTTTGGCAGCATGAGTAAAGGATGCTTTGTTGCGGAATAGGAAGCCAATTCTAGATTTGACTTTGGATTGGAGATGTTTGATGTGGGTCTGGAAGGAGAGTTTACAGTCTAACCAGACACCTAGGTATTTGTAGTTGTCCACATATTCTAAGTCAGAGCCGTCCAAAGTAGTGATGTTGGACAGGCGGGCAGGAGCAGGCAGCGATCGGTTGAAGATCATGCATTTGGTTTTACTTGTATTTAAGAGCAGTTGGAGGCCACGGAAGGAGAGTTGTATGGCATTGAAGCTCGCCTGGAGGGTTGTTAACACAGTGTCAAAAGAAGGGCCAGAAGTATACAGAATAGTGTCGTCTGCGTAGAGGTGGATCAGAGAATCACCAGCAGCAAGAGCGACATCATTGATGTAAACAGAGAAGAGAGTCGGTCCAAGAATTGAACCCTGTGGCACCCCCATAGAGACTGCCAGAGGCCCGGACAACAGACCCTCCGATTTGACACACTGAACTCTATCAGAGAAGTAGTTGGTGAACCAGGCGAGGCAATCATTAGAGAAACCAAGGCTGTCGAGTCTGCCAATGAGGATGTGGTGATTGACAGAGTCAAAAGCCTTGGCCAGGTCAATGAATACGGCTGCACAGTATTGTTTCCTATCGATGGCGGTTACGATATCGTTTATGACCTTGAGCGTGGCTGAGGTGCACCCATGACCAGCTCTGAAACCAGATTGCATAGCGGAGAAGGTGTGGTGTGATTCGAAATGGTCGGTAATCTGTTTGTTGACTTGGCTTTCGAAGACCTTAGAAAGGCAGGGTAGGATAGATATAGGTCTGTAGCAGTTAGGGTCAAGGGTGTCCCCCCCTTTGAAGAGGGGGATAACCGCAGCTGCTTTCCAATCTTTGGGGATCTCAGACGACACGAAAGAGAGGTTGAAGAGGCTAGTAATAGGGGTGGCAACAATTTCAGCAGATAGTTTTAGAAAGAAAGGGTCCAGATTATCTAGCCCGGCTGATTTGTAAGGGTCCAGATTTTGCAGCTCATTAAGAACATCAGCTGACTGTATTTGGGAGAAAGAGAAATGGGGAAGGCTTGGGCGAGTAGCAGAGGGGAGGGCAGTGCTGTTGTCCGGGGTAGGGGTAGCCAGGTGGAAAGCATGGCCAGCCGTAGAAAAATGCTTATTGAAATTCTCAATTATAGTGGATTTGTCGGTGGTGACAGTGTTTCCTATCTTCAGAGCGGTTGGAAGCTGGGAGGAGGTGTTCTTATTCTCCATGGACTTTATGGTGTCCCAGAACTTTTTTGAATTTGTGTTGCAGGAAGCAAATTTCTGCTTGAAAAAGCTAGCCTTGGCTGTTCTAACTGCCTGTGTATATTGGTTTCTGGCTTCCCTGAAAAGTTGCATATCACGGGGGCTGTTCGATGCTAATGCAGAACGCCATAGGATGTTTTTCTGATGGTTAAGGGCAGTCAGGTCAGGAGAGAACCAAGGGCTATATCTGTTCCTGGTTCTAAATTTCTTGAATGGGGCATGCTTATTCAAGATGGTGAGGAAGGCATTTTTAAAAAATGACCAGGCATCCTCTACTGACGGGATGAGATCAATATCCTTCCAGGATATCCCGGCCAGGTCGATTAGGAAGGCCTGCTCGCTGAAGTGTTTCAGGGAGCGTTTGACAGTGATGAGTGGAGGTCGTTTGACCGCTGACCCATTACGGATGCAGGCAATGAGGCAGTGATCGCTGAGATCTTGGTTGAAAACAGCAGAGGTGTATTTGGAGGGTAAGTTTGTTAGGATGATATCTATGAGGGTACCCGTGTTTACGGAATTGGGGTGGTACCTGGTAGGTTCATTGATAATTTGTGTGAGATTGAGGGCATCAAGCTTAGATTGTAGGGTGGCTGGGGTGTTGAGCATGTTCAAATTTAGGTCGCCTAGCAGCACGAGCTCTGAAGATAGATGGGGGGCAATCAGTTCACATATAGTGTCCAGAGCACAGCTGGGGGCAGAGGGTGGTCTATAGCAGGCGGCAACGGTGAGAGACTTGTTTTTAGAGAGGTGGATTTTTAAAAGTAGAAGTTCAAATTGTTTGGGAACAGACCTGGATAGTATAACAGAACTCTGCAGGCAGTCTTTGCAGTAGATTGCAACACCGCCCCCTTTGGCCGTTCTATCTTGTCTGAAAATATTGTAATTGGGGATAAAAATGTCTGAATTTTTGGTGGTCTTTCTAAGCCAGGATTCAGACACGGCTAAAACATCCGGGTTGGTAGAGTGTGCTAAAGCAGTGAACAAAACAAACTTAGGGAGGAGGCTTCTAATGTTAACATGCATGAAGCCAAGGCTATTACGGTTACAGAAGTCATCAAAAGAGAGCGCCTGGGGAATAGGAGTGGAGCCAGGTACTGCAGGGCCTGGATTCACCTCTACATCACCAGAGGAACAGAGGAGAAGTAGGATAATGGTACGGCTAAAAGCTATGAGAATTGGTCGCCTAGAGCTACTAGAGCAGAGAGTAAAAGGAAGTTTCTGGGGGCGATAAAATAGTTTAAAGGAATAATGTACAGACAAAGGTATGGTAGGATGTGAATACAGTGGAGGTAAATCTAGGTATTGAGTGATGATGAGAGAGATCTTGTCTCTAGAAACATCATTGAAACCAGGTGATGTCATCGCATATGTGGGTGGTGGAACTGAGAGGTTGGATATGGTATAGAGAGCAGGGCTAGAATCTCTACAGTGAAATAAGCCAATAAACACTAACCAGAACAGCAATGGACAAGGCATATTTACATTAAGGAGAGGCATGCTTAATCGAGTGATCAGTAAGGGTCCAGTGAGTAGAGGTTGGTTGGGGTCGTGGCGATCCAGACAGCTGGCCGGGTATATGGCTATCGGTAGCAGCATAGGATGGAGGTCTGTTTGTAGATACCTCGTGCGTTTCCGTCGGTAGGCTCCGTGTAGTGGGGTTTTGTTCAGATAGCAGCCGATAGGACAGCTAACGATTAGCGGGCCTCAGGTGAGCGTTCAGGTAACGTCGGGACGGATTTGCCGGTTGGATAAATCCCTCGGGCAGATAACATTACCTCTTGAATCAGGATTAAGAAGACGTAGGTTAGGCTGGGCTCAACCTTAGTCTAGCTCAGACGTGTAACTTCATAAAAAGAAACACTCCACTATTACCAGATCAGAAGATATCAAGGCTGTCCCAAGCACCCATACACTTCACCTTGTGTTTACCACCTATAGGAGCAGTTCATGTCATTTGGCAGACGCTCTTATCCAAAACCACCTATAGGAGCAGTTCATGTCATTTAGCAGACGCTCTTATCCAAAACCACTTATAGGAGCAGTTCATGTCATTTAGCAGACGCTCTTATCCAAAACCACTTATAGGAGCAGTTCATGTTAAGTGTCTTCAAGGGCACAGCGGGCAGATTTTTCACCTGCTTTGGGGGATTCGAACCAGCGACCTTTCAGTTACTAGCCCAAATCTCTTAACCGCCGCCAGGTGGCCTGACCTGCTGCCATTTGAGTTTGGAAAAAAACAAGTAGAAGATCAAAACTCTAATGGAAGATCATCCCATTCAGGTTCCAAAATGCATAGTGTGTGTGAGCTGTAAAGTCTGTAAGGATTTTCTTCCACTGGGCTTGATTGCATAATATCTGTCTAAGTCCCCATTTTTCTATTTCTATATATTTTCTATTATTTCCAGAGAAAGAGGCGCAGGAAAATCGACCGCAGCATGATCGGCGAGCCCACAAACTTTGTCCACTTGACACACATTGGCTCTGGGGAGATGGCAGAGGGCCGGGCCCCGGTAAGAGAGATGATACCTAGACTGACTGGGGCTGGTGTGTCTTAAAATGTGTTGAGATATTGTGAAGGTAGTGTGTGTGTGTGTGTGTGTTACTCCTCAGTACATGGGCTGGGCTTTGCAGCTTCCAACCTGCCGCTAGGAATGTTGGCCTGGTTTCCCACGGAATACAGTCACGTTGGACAGGGAATGAGATGAGGAAATGTAGAAACGCTGGGAAATGTTTCTCAATTCATTCACCTATTAGTAGGATCTGGATATTAACTTTAGTTTGAAACCTGTTATGCTATGATGGATAAAGCTGGATACAGTACTATCAGAAGACTAGCCAATCACTAGTCTGGTCACTCTTTGTGGCAACAGTTTGGGGAAGGCCCTTTCCTGTTTAAACATGACAATGCCCCTATGTACAAAGTGAGGTCCATACAGAAATGGTTTGTCGAGATCGGTGTGGAAGAACTTGACTGGCCTGCACAGAGCCCTGACCTCAACCCCATCGAAAACCTTTGGGATGAATTGGATGCCAATTGCGAGCCAGGCCTAATTTCCCAACATCTGTGCCTGACCTCACTAATGCTCTTGTGGATGAATGGAAGCAAGTCCCCGCAGCAATGTTCCAACATCCAATGGAAAGCCTTCCTAGAAGAGTGGAGGCTGTTATAGCAGCAAAGTGGGGATTGACTCCATATTAATGTCCATGATTTTGGAATGAGATGTTCGACAAGCAGGTGTCCACATCATTTTGGTCATGTAATGTACTTAGCATGTTAGCTAACCATTCCCCTTACCCTAACCTTAACTGTAGCTAACCTAACCCTAACCCTAACTCCTAAACTTAACCCCAACCCCTAACTCCTAGCCTAGCTAACGTTAACCAGCTAGCCAGCTCGCCTCCTGGCTAGAATTTGTAACATATCATACGTTTCACTAATTTGTTGTGCAAATTCGTAACATATAATACAAATTGAATGAATTCGTCATATGAAATGGGTGATGGACATCCACAAATCAATACATACCATACGAAACATAACATATCATACTAAATTAAGAGTCTCAGATTTATGTACAGAGTAATACGAAATGCTCTGAATGCTCTGAGACCAGGTTGCAGCGTAGCAGAAAATATCCCAGATTGTGCAATGCTTTCATTAGCCTGTTGATTTTCTTCCAGTTGTGGCGCTATAGTTCTGCCACCGTAAAAGCCTGAGAAGAAGAAGTGTAGCCTACCCGCAGAACATAGGAGACGTTTTACTTTACCACATCTCGACTCGCGAGCTGACCGTTTTAAAGAGATCATGTTCGTTTGAGGGAGAAAGCGGATTCCACACTGATGTTACGGTAAAGGCAAATTGGTTGAAATGGGTTGTTTAATTGTGGCAGGGATCTAGATGTAAATATATTGCTATGCTAATTTCGGAGTGACTGGATTGAGTGAACGGTTTTTGGGTTGAGAACTCGCGTCAGTGTTTGTCGTTAGTAAAATGTTAAATGCAGATGTTACTTATGGTGTTGCCTTACAGATGTTTCCGTCGAGATGGTGGCGTACCTGAAGACAAAAATAATGCCTCAATAGAAAATATTGAGAATGTTCATTTGAGAATTAGGCTACAATCATTGTCCCTACTCTTTAAAAATCACATTCATCAAGATTGGATATTGGACACATTTTAATACACATTCAATGACCATCTCTTTTCAGGATATTCAATTGGATAGTCACTCAGTTTTATTTAACATGCCTGTTGCCCTGTTGAATTGAGGCTATAACAGAACACGGTAAATCAATGGCCGGTGTTGTTCTCAGGCCAGGCATCTTTAAGTAGACCTACAGTTAAAAAGCTGGAGATCTACATATGCTACACATTTACTCACTCACTACCTTTACCTTGATCTCCTGGTTCAAAGTCGAGTTCAGTTTGTAAAGAGAGACAGTATACCCAAACCTCTTTCTTTGACCTCTATAAATGTATTGGGTTTTACAAAGATGCAAGGGGGTAGGTACTCGTTTGGGGAAATAATGTCCTTGTCTGGTTATTTACCAGTATTTTACAAGACTGTGAACTAATATGATTACCAGTACATCAAAGATCAAAGCATAGTTGAGATCTTACTCAACCTAGTTGAATTCAGTGCTAATACTGATGACTTTATTCAAAATAAAAGTTTAATTATTCATCAATCTCCTATTGAAACCACCATGTTGCACATGGCTCTTAGGTCTTGTATGTCACAGTCCTAAATGTCTGTCTTTCAACCCTGAATCAAATCCATTTGTAAGACTGACTGGTTGATGTAGCTTACATTAGATAATGATTTGGTGACAGTTGACTAGTGTTTACTGTGACTGGATGGAGGAGAGAATCCCCGTAGTATGCCTGCAGCTCTTTTCTGAGGGACAGTTGACCCGGGTCCTGATCTTTCAGTGGGTGTTGCCATTATGACAGGAAGTCCCTTGCCACTGCAGCGTGAATCCCTCGTCTTGCATGAGTGTCACAGACAGGAAGAGTGATAAGCAAGTGTGTGGGGGACGCATGTTGACTGACCGCAAATAGGCCTGTAGAGATGTAGGCCTATTTGGCATGGGGATGCTGAAATGTAGAAATGAACATGCCCATAGTACTGTATCTGAATTGATTGTGCTATTCTAGCAGGTGGAGATTGTTTCACTTCCTATACCTTGTCAGCCTTCAACTAATGGAATCTGGTTTTGACTCGGCAGGCCCTACAGTACCTGAGGCAGTGGAAATCTAGGGAGACGAGCATCCACAGGAGATTCAGTGAGAGGGAAGAGGTGACATTCTAAACGTTAAGAGAAAGGAATAGAACCGGACTTGGCACTGAGCCTTGGGGAACACTCATCTTTTTTTGGGACTGGACTGGTTGCAACGCCATTCCACCCTAAGCGACGTTCTTGTTCTCCACCACGTCCTCCGCTGCCTGCAGGGCGTCCAGAGAGAAGCAGGGCCTCCGGACCCACTCAGAGCAAAGCAGCAGCACAGCAGGGATGAGTGAGTTCTGGAACAAGATTGGCTGCTGCGTGGTGGCCAAACCTCCACCGGTGAGTTTGTCCCTTCTGAGAAATTACTGGAACACACAGTAACTTTTTAGCTTCCGTGCTAGCCCTGCTTTTACAGCTCCAAGGTCAATGGGTCAAGATTAAGGGTTTGCCTGATTTTAAGATGTTTACCTGCCTCCAAAGAGTTTGGATATTAGATTCACCACACCACCATGTCTACAACTTCACTAGTTGAAGTTAGTTCAGCCATGCCAGCTGTGGATCCTCAAGATGCATGGCATGGGATGACATGGGTATCATTAGCTGATTCTTCAGCTAGTCGACAACACTAGTTAGAAGAGAGCCCTCTGCTACTGTCAGTCGCCTGAGAAATAGGTCAGGTAGATGGTGAGGGAGTGGAAGAAGGAATGACTCTGGCGTTTTCTGTTGTTTTGAAGTGGGTGACCCACATAGTCCCGACGGTCTGCCTATCTGGAGGGCTAGACTTCAGTCCAGACAGACTGCTCTGTCATTAGACATTACCTCTTGAATCAGGATTAAGAAGACGTAGGTTAGGCTGGGCTCAACCTTAGTCTAGCTCAGACGTGTAACTTCATAAAAAGAAACACTCCACTATTACCAGATCAGAAGATATCAAGGCTGTCCCAAGCACCCATACACTTCACCTTGTGTTTAACCTTAAGGGCACTGTAAAACTATTGTTGTAGTCGGCACGTCATCGTCATAGAATTGGCATTAAGTCAAATAAGGAGATTGTATCCCTCCACAGCATGTCTCTATGGTAACTCCAGAACCCTCCCCTAACAATTAATGGGGTCTCTGAGGGGAAGTGGGCTTCTGGCATGTGCTGCTATTGAGCTCATTCTTTTCCCTCCCTTCCTCCTCCCACCTTTATTTTTAGGTCCTTGTTTATTCTATTGTTGGGACGAGAGAAGGCCAGACTAGAATGTGTGTATAGCATGTAGTGGCATACTAACAAGTGTTACTTCCCAGAAAGGCTTGCTTTGTCAATTGTTTATTTCTGATAACAGTGCAATGACTATGTCGTTGGACCTGTGTATAATGTAATTAACATTCTTTTTAGTTTTTATAAATCCCTAATTATTCAAATGAATAATTGCTATGTGGCATTTGCACTATACAGTCAGAATATTGATACATTCAATGTGGTCATGATCCATAATGTGAAATGGCTCATTAATTCCTGTCAGTTCTGGGTCATCTGTCTGCACCCAGCGTAGCCTGTTGTAACAAGTGGGGCTTATTCCCAGCACTGCTGACAGGTGATGACATGCCTTTACACTGACAGAACTGAACATCTAATAAAACAAGTATTAGAGAAGGGGATGTTCAACGTTCCACTTCCATTCATGTCATTTAGCAGACGCTCTTATCCAAAACCACCTATAGGAGCAGTTCATGTCATTTAGCAGACGCTCTTATCCAAAACCACTTATAGGAGCAGTTCATGTCATTTAGCAGACGCTCTTATCCAAAACCACCTATAGGAGCAGTTCATGTCATTTAGCAGACGCTCTTATCCAAAACCACCTATAGGAGCAGTTCATGTCATTTAGCAGACGCTCTTATCCAAAACCACCTATAGGAGCAGTTCATGTCATTTAGCAGACGCTCTTATCCAAAACCACCTATAGGAGCAGTTCATGTCATTTAGCAGACGCTCTTATCCAAAACCACTTATAGGAGCAGTTCATGTCATTTAGCAGACGCTCTTATCCAAAACCACCTATAGGAGCAGTTCATGTCATTTAGCAGACGCTCTTATCCAAAACCACCTATAGGAGCAGTTCATGTCATTTAGCAGACGCTCTTATCCAAAACCACCTATAGGAGCAGTTCATGTCATTTAGCAGACGCTCTTATCCAAAACCACCTATAGGAGCAGTTCATGTCATTTAGCAGACGCTCTTATCCAAAACCACTTATAGGAGCAGTTCATGTCATTTAGCAGACGCTCTTATCCAAAACCACCTATAGGAGCAGTTCATGTCATTTAGCAGACGCTCTTATCCAAAACCACCTATAGGAGCAGTTCATGTCATTTAGCAGACGCTCTTATCCAAAACCACCTATAGGAGCAGTTCATGTCATTTAGCAGACGCTCTTATCCAAAACCACCTATAGGAGCAGTTCATGTCATTTAGCAGACGCTCTTATCCAAAACCACTTATAGGAGCAGTTCATGTCATTTAGCAGACGCTCTTATCCAAAACCACTTATAGGAGCAGTTCATGTCATTTAGCAGACGCTCTTATCCAAAACCACCTATAGGAGCAGTTCATGTCATTTAGCAGACGCTCTTATCCAAAACCACCTATAGGAGCAGTTCATGTCATTTAGCAGACGCTCTTATCCAAAACCACTTATAGGAGCAGTTCATGTCATTTAGCAGACGCTCTTATCCAAAACCACTTATAGGAGC
>NW_026601219.1:0-25000 GCF_029448725.1 Salvelinus fontinalis
TTGGGCCCTTGCTGCCCAGGGGGTCTGGGCCCTTGTCCGGGGCCAGGGGTTCTGGGCCCTTGCTGCCCAGGGGGTCCTTGACCAGTAGGTCTGGGCCCTTGCTGCCCAGGGGGTCTGGGCCCTTGTCCGGGGCCAGGGGGTCTTGGCCCCCCCTGCTGGGGGCCCTTGCTGCCCGGCCCTGGGGGCCCACCTTGGGGCTTCTCTCCAGGCTTCTCTTCCTTGTCAAACAGGCCAAATGAGGGCATGTTGACCCCGGAGCCCATGGAGGTAACCTCGGAGGACATGGAGGACATTCCAGAGGACACCTGGGACGTCATGGACGAGACAGCGTTAAGCGGGTTGGCCCCACTCAGGAAGCTGGAGCCAAACATGCCTGTTTTCTTCTCCGGGTCCTTAGGCTCCTGCCTGAATCGGGACTCTAAGAGGCTGAGGGACGAGGGACTGCGGCCAGGGGCCGGCCTGCCAGTGGGGCCCTCTCCAAATGCGTCTACGGTACGACTCTTGCTAAGCCGAACAGAGGGTCCAACTCCTGGCTGCTGGGGCCGCTGCTGAACATCTGCCTCCGAGGGCCTGAGAAAGAGAGTGCGAGAAAGAAAGAAAGAAACAAACAAACAAAGAAGAGTCATTTGGCAGTACAAATGGAAATAGATGGTGTGTATACATTTCAATACTCTGTGACTTCCTTTCTTTCCCTCCTTTCCTTAATCTGTACTGATGTGACAGAGCTGGATAGGTGAAAGCAAATTGCCATAGGCTTCCACCATGTTGTTGCATTTTCAGATCAGCGAAGAGGAAGGAGAGGAGACAAGGAGGGGAAGCTACTTTACACTATCAAATGGCTGATATTTGCCGGTTGCCAAACTTAAGGAAGAGACTAATTAAACACTCATGATCACCATCGCCGCAGAAGAGCTCCTAAATACATCATTCAACACACATACAGACACATATGTATCCCAAATAAACATCTTCCAAACAACCAAATCATTAAGAATGATAATCGTTATATGACAACTCATCACTCAAATTCTACAGACGTCTCAACAATCTGGTATGATGTGTTGTAATAACATAGCCTACTTAACTACAAGGCCTACATGAGGTCTGGCTCTTTGGGGGTATTGAGCAATACTGTAGGCTAAATGCTCAATGATGCACTTAAGCCTCTGACTGACACAACAAGCTAACCTTTCACCCCAAAGCCAATGGACATAGGCCTATCATCGGCACAGTGAGCACAAAGCAAGCATAGCACCAGCCCTAGGCTAGTGCTGATGGGAAAGTGAATAGCGCTGAGTGACATCTACAGTTGAGAGATCATGGAGATATAGGAGAGAGAGTGCAAGACAGCTCAATGGGGTAAACTGAGATGGCCTTATTAGATTGAGCTGAGAGGCGAAATAGATGGGATAGACAGCCTAGCCTACACTGCTGTCAGGTGCAACCCTGCTACTCATCAACTGAGATTGAACCTGTCACGTAGATGATAGATAGATCAATGCCGAGCACGAAATAAGATCAAGCGGTTCAGGTTTGGAACAGTGAAGAGTCAATGTGAATTTGAACTGAAGGTAAAGCATGAATTACAGAGAAAAATAGCTTGCCATTTGAGGCCAACAGACCATAAGCTAATTGGTGTTTAAAAGGAAAACTCCACCCAAAAACAATCTCTTGGTATTTGTTTCATTAGTCCATTGTTGACATAGTCCAAACATGTTTTGCTTGTCAGAAATCAAGTTTTCAAGTTATGTAACTTTCAAAATACAGAAAATTATGCAAAACGCAGCATCATATGATGCAAAATACATCATATGCGGATGATTTCTGTACTTTGAAAGTTACATATCTTGAAAAAACTTGATTGCTGACAAGCAAAACATTTTGGCACTATGTCAACAACGGACTAATGAAACAAATACCAAAAGATCGTTTTTGGGTGGAGTTTTCCTTTAAGTGACAAAAACAGCCCGCCAGTTCTGCCATTGGCAACTGTTGGTTTCAGCACCATGGAAAGCAACTAGCTCACAGACAGACCGCTCATCCACTTGGCTAATGCGCTTCCTTCCACAAGATGTTCGATATCTTTCCATTTCCAAAATGAAATTCAAAACCCACTTTCAAGATGCAATAAGGGGAAATCAATGACTGTGATGACATTTGCGATCGCTGTTCTATATATAGTCACATTAATATGTATGTATCCCCTCCCCCTATTCTGGCTTGGATAATAATAACTGCTCTCGCCAACAGAGCGAATTAGTGATAAGGAATTTGTGATAACGTGTATCGTGTGCCAATGGATATTTGAATGATATACTGGTGGGAATTGTTGGTCATAGGGGACACACAGCCAGCGTGGGCCTGAATATCGACTCTTGACATATATTTGCAATAGAAGCTATGTAAATACGATTAGGCTATGATATATAATTGACAACATTGGAATGGTGATATACAATGTTGGCACCGTGAGTGGAGAGGCTATTTGTTTGGGGTGATAGCGTCCTTCGTGGGGAAAAATACAGTGGCTTGACAGAGTAATTTTTACCCAGGAGGCATTTCGATTCTTTACAAACGCTGGTGTCTTACCACCGATTTTACAGCGGCTATCCTTCGATAATGGCACAATTAAACGATTTACGCAGTAATTCGCATGCAAATAATTGTTACAAGAGATTATTTCAGTATCATACCATGTAGTGTATTCTAACATTTGATCTGATGCGGTATTGTGAACGAACTGACAAATTGTCCAGCATTTTACCAGATGCTTTAATTTAATAAATTAAGCGAATTAACAATTTATGGTAAAAACAGCATTGGTCTTATAGCTATCAATGCTTAAAGACTATCTTTGTAAATGTCAATAACAATAACCAACTATCCCATTTTTGAATGGTATCATCTATCCCCATGGTAAATGTGAATGGGTGTGAACATGCATTCTCCTTTCCTGTCCATTCATAGTGATACACTGCTGACAAGCTGCAGTGCTCTGCCTAATCAAAACACGGCACAAACACACGCCTTTCGTTCTCTTTCATGAATATGCCCGTTAAATGACGGGGTACGGAGAGGAGTGGACATTTTAAAGTGCACAAAAATGCCAGTAAAATCCTGCCTTCGAGCGGGCGCGCCCCCGGGCTTGTTGGCTTGCGCCCTTGACATAGCCGCGGCGAGTTGCTTCCTGTCATCCTCGCTGAGTTGGCTCAGGTCCACCTGTGCCCCCGTGGAGGTCCGAATGAAGCCTCCTTTCCCGTCCGGTGCGAGCCCCTCCGGTAATCCAGCAAGCACCCCTTCGCCGCCTTCGAGGCTCGCTTCGTTCCCCATGATGGCCCCCTCCCGCCGCCCCCCGTTTCGATTTCGACGCGACGCTCTGCGTTTTTAGCTCCAAAGAACGTGGTGAAAAGCGGTGAAAACGGCTCCCCTCGACTCTGCGTGCATCTCAAATTATTTCTCCATCTTTACATCGCCCTCTCCCTCGTTCTCTCAGTTCTTTGTTGATATCGCGCATCTCTTCTGTCGATGGACGACGGTTTTCCGTGCGGGTCTGTCTTCAGTTCTATCCTACTACACCACATCCTCTCCCTCTCTCCCTGCGCTCTCAAACGCGCATGTTCCGCTTCTGACAGGTGACAGAAGACTTCGCTGAAGGAAAATACGTAGGCTTTAAAGGGATCAACGTTAACCGTTAAAAACATAACGTGTAGGCTACAGAAGAGCTCTTGTTAGTTCAAAGCGGCAAGTGTATTTCCCTTTACTCATTTGTAACCGGTACAACAATGACACGACCTAAGCTGCTGACTTGATTTCTGTAATACATGACGTCCTGGTGACATTTTGGCTATTATGTATATCACGATGATCATGTAATCTTAAGGTAGGCCTACAACGAGTGGGTTCAAGTGTTTAGACGTCACACATCCAGATGTACACACACACACACACACACACACACACACACACACACACACACACACACACACACACACACACACACACACACACACACACACACACACACACACACACACACACACACACACACACACCTAAATGCCAGTGATATGCCTTTATATCATTGCAGTGCTCTGGGTCAAGTGTGCAGGTGTGCATGCTTTTGTTCCAGCCAAAACACCTCTTCAATATATTATCACGATTTTGATTGAAACTAAACCCTGCAAATCATGCAGTTCTCCACTACCAGACTGGCAGCATACCACCCTGCATCCCACTGCTGGCTTGCTTCTGATGCTAAGTGGAGTTGGTCCTGATCAGTCCCTGGATAGGGAGACCAGATGCTGCTGGAACTGGTGTTGGAGGGCCAGTACGAGGCACCCTTTCCTCTGGTCTAAAAAAATATTAGATTGTGTAGGGTGCTGTCTTTTGGATGTGATGTTAAACAGGTGTCCTGACTCTCTGTGGTCACTAAAGATCCCATGGCACTTATTGGAAGAGTAGGGGTGTAAACCCTGGCATGCTGGCTAAATTCCCAATCTGGCACTCACACCTAATCATCTCCAGTTTACAATTGGCTCATTAATCCCTTGTAACCATTCCCCAGGTTGTTGCTGAGAATGTGTTCTCAGTCAACTTACCTGGTTTAATAAAATAAAATAAAAAATCAGTTGGTGAACATGGGGCTTGGATGAGACTTCATTTCCCAGAGTGCATCACTTTGGCTGGATCTGTTTATCTGCACTGAACCTCAATTAGCTGCTTTTTCCTCATACTGTACCCTTGACACTATTTAATCAAATCCTATTACCACGTTTTTGGGGTGTTCTGGTACAATTTGGATTCATGTACCAAGCAGAATAATGTTTATAGTTTGGACATTCATGTAGCATGTAGCATGTAGCTAATCCTGGAAAAATTGAAACAGTTTTTGATTGAATAGTGTGACTTGACTGATACACTAATACGCGTAAACAGTTTGGTATTTACTCCACGTAAATAGTTTGGTATTTACACCACGTAAACAGTTTGGTATTTACTCCACGTAAACAGTTTGGTATTTACAACACGTAAACAGTTTGGTATTTACTCTACGTAAACAGTTTGGTATTTACACCACATAAACAGTTTGGTATTTACTCCACGTAAACAGTTTGGTATTTACTCCACATAAACAGTTTGGTATTTACACCACGTAAACATTTTGGTATTTACTCCACGTAAACAGTTTGGTATTTACTTCACGTAAACAGTTTGGTATTTACACCACGTAAACAGTTTTGTATTTACTCCACGTAAACAGTTTGATATTTACACCGCGTAAACAGTTTGGTATTTACTCCACGTAAACAGTTTGGTATTTACACCAAATGTATTAATCTACTTATAATAATCATTAAGTGGGCGCTTACATTTGTCCTATTTTACACATGTACAAGCACATGTGTGAATTGGAAATGAGTTTTTTTGCATATCCCTCTCCCCCTGAGACAGGAATCAGCCATTATTGACAGCGACCCTGGAGCTATTAGGGTTAAGTACCTTGCTCAAGAGCACATCAGCAGATTTTTCACCTAGTCTGCTTGGGGATTTGAACACAATGCTCCTAACCGCTAGGCTACCTGCCACCCAAACACAATACCTAGTTTTGGCGAAAATATGTACCATTCTTTTAATTCGTAACAGATTTATACATAATATTCTCAAAAAAACATCCACAAGATGAAAACTATTCACACAGTTGTAGCTCAAGCGGAGTTCCACACTCCCTTCCTCCACACACAGGGATTCTAATTCTATATTTCAAGCAGGCACACCCTCCAAATCACTGGTTAGGATATTAAAGAGCGTCCACTGTGCTTTCCATCAGTGGGATGCGCTGTCATGTGACGGTCAGTGCTTATTCACAGCTTACAGAGCTCCAGGCTGGATGTCCTCTGTGTACCCAGCTTTAGGCTCTCCCTCCCTGGGTAACAGCAGAGGAGAGGTCCTAGGGTGGGAGAGTCATTGCGGTGAGCAATTTCTCTACAGATATCTTGTTATTGGCTGTGTTTCAATGCAAAAGATGCCTCGGCCTAAATTCATTGCCCTCATGGATAGAAACAACTGAGTAGGTGTAATCACTAGATCCGTCTAGTTTCCACCATATTGCTTTCACCTACCCAGCCCTATCAGACCTGTGAAGGGGAGTGAACGAGGTCAGAGGGGAGGGAATATCCTCTTGAAATAAAACGCAGCCATTAACTTATAGTGCTGTTTTACTTGTGTTTATTATAGTATTAGATGGTCATTGTGTTTATTATAGTATTGGATGGTCATTGTGTTTAGTATAGTATTGGATGGTCATTGTGTTTAGTATAGTATTGGATGGTCATTGTGTTTATTATAGTATTGGATGGTCATTGTGTTTATTATAGTATTGGAGGGTCGTTGTGTTTATTATAGTATTGGATGGTCATTGTGTTTATTATAGTATTGGATGGTCATTGTGTTTATTATAGTATTGGATGGTCATTGTGTTTATTATAGTATTGGATGGTCATTGTGTTTAGTATAGTATTGGATGGTCATTGTGTTTAGTATAGTATTGGATGGTCATTGTGTTTATTATAGCAGTGGATGGTCATTGTGTTTAGTATAGTATTGGATGGTCATTGTGTTTAGTATAGTATTGGATGGTCATTGTGTTTAGTATAGTATTGGATGGTCATTGTGTTTATTATAGTATTGGATGGTCATTGTGTTTAGTATAGTATTGGATGGTCATTGTGTTTAGTATAGTATTGGATGGTCATTGTGTTTATTATAGCAGTGGATGGTCATTGTGTTTAGTATAGTATTGGATGGTCATTGTGTTTAGTATAGTATTGGATGGTCATTGTGTTTAGTATAGTATTGGATGGTCGATGTGTTTAGTATAGTATTGGATGGTCATTGTGTTTATTATAGTATTGGATGGTCATTGTGTTTAGTATAGTATTGGATGGTCATTGTGTTTATTATAGTATTGGATGGTCATTGTGTTTATTATAGTATAGGATGGTCATTGTGTTTAGTATAGTATTGGATGGTCATTGTGTTTATTATAGTATTGGATGGTCATTGGATGGTCATTGTGTTTAGTATAGTATTGGATGGTCATTGTGTTTATTATAGTATTGGATGGTCATTGTGTTTATTATAGTATAGGATGGTCATTGTGTTTATTATAGCAGTGGATGGTCATTGTGTTTATTATAGTATTGGATGGTCATTGTGTTTATTATAGTATTGGATGGTCATTGTGTTTAGTATAGTATTGGATGGTCATTGTGTTTATTATAGCAGTAGATGGTCATTGTGTTTATTATAGTATTGGATGGTCATTGTGTTTATTATAGCAGTAGATGGTCATTGTGTTTATTATAGTATTGGATGGTCATTGTGTTTATTATAGCAGTAGATGGTCATTGTGTTTATTATAGTATTGGATGGTCATTGTGTTTATTATAGTATTGGATGGTCATTGTGTTTATTATAGCAGTAGATGGTCATTGTGTTTATTATAGTATTGGATGGTCATTGTGTTTATTATAGTATTGGATGGTCATTGTGTTTATTATAGTATTGGATGGTCATTGTGTTTATTATAGCAGTGGATGGTCATTGTGTTTATTATAGCAGTGGATGGTCATTGTGTTTATTATAGTATTGGATGGTCATTGTGTTTATTATAGCAGTGGATGGTCATTGTGTTTATTATAGTATTGGATGGTCATTGTGTTTATTATAGCAGTGGATGGTCATTGTGTTTATTATAGTATTGGATGGTCATTGTGTTTATTATAGCAGTGGATGGTCATTGTGTTTATTATAGTATTGGATGGTCATTGTGTTTATTATAGTATTGGATGGTCATTGTGTTTATTATAGCAGTGGATGGTCATTGTGTTTATTATAGTATTGGATGGTCATTGTGTTTAGTATAGTATTGGATGGTCATTGTGTTTAGTATAGTATTGGATGGTCATTGTGTTTAGTATAGTATTGGATGGTCATTGTGTTTAGTATAGTATTGGATGGTCATTGTGTTTAGTATAGTATTGGATGGTCATTGTGTTTATTATAGTATTGGATGGTCATTGTGTTTATTATAGCAGTAGATGGTCATTGTGTTTATTATAGTATTGGATGGTCATTGTGTTTATTATAGCAGTAGATGGTCATTGTGTTTATTATAGTATTGGATGGTCATTGTGTTTAGTATAGTATTGGATGGTCATTGTGTTTATTATAGTATTGGATGGTCATTGTGTTTATTATAGTATTGGATGGTCGTTGTGTTTATTATAGTATTGGATGGTCATTGTGTTTATTATAGTATTGGTATAGTATTAGTATAGCATTGTGTTTCAGTTGAACAGAACAGCCTTCTGCGTGTTTCAATTGTAAACATAGTAAGGCAGTAGACTCCTACTCTCTCAGTAGTGTCTCTCTCCTCTCTCTTGATCTTTCCATCACTTTCCCTTCTCCTTTCCATCGTATCTTTCCTCTCTCTCTCTCTCTCTCTTTCCTGCTCACTACGCTCTTCCTCCCCTCTACCCCTCTCCCACACACTCATTCTCCCTTTCGTTTCCTCTATTCCTCCTCCTCCCCTATCCCTCACTCATCCCCTCCCTCCCTCTCTCTCCCTCCCCCTCCTCCCTCTCCCTGGTGGTGACAGTGTGTGTGTAGATGGAGGTGTGTTTTAGTCAGGCGCTGGGTGCTGTCTCCAGTGATAAACTATGGTATTGAACAGAGAGCCTTCCCCACACTGGGCTGGCCACTGGAGCGAGCCCTAAAGGCCTCAAGTCTGTGGAGCGGAAACAGCCCATACGCGCTCACACACACACACAGGCATACACCCTACACACCCACACACACACACAGGCATACACCCTACACACCCACACACACACAGGCATACACCCTACACACCCACACACACACAGGCATACACCCTACACACCCACACACACACAGGCATACACCCTACACACCCACACACACACACAGGCATACACCCTACACACCCACACACACACAGGCATACACCCTACACACCCCCACACACACACAGACAGGCATACATCCAACACACCCACACACACACAGGCATACACCCTACACACCCACACACACACACAGGCATACACCCTACACACCCCCACACACACACAGGCATACACCCTACACACCCCCACACACACACAGGCATACACCCTACACACCCCCACACACACACAGGCATACACCCTACACACCCCCACACACACACAGGCATACACCCTACACACCCCCACACACACACAGGCATACACCCTACACACCCCCACACACACACAGGCATACACCCTACACACCCACACACACACACGGGCATACACCCTACACACCCCCACACACACACAGGCATACACCCTACACACCCCCACACACACACAGGCATACACCCTACACACCCCCACACACACACAGGCATACACCCTACACACCCCCACACACACACAGGCATACACCCTACACACCCCCACACACACACAGGCATACACCCTACACACCCTACACACCCCCACACACACACAGGCATACACCCTACACACCCCCACACACACAGGCATACACCCTACACACCCCCACACACACAGGCATACACCCTACACACCCACACACACACACAGGCATACACCCTACACACCCACACACACACACAGGCATACACCCTACACACCCCCACACACACACAGGCATACACCCTACACACCCCCACACACACACAGGCATACACCCTACACACCCACACACACACACAGGCATACACCCTACACACCCCCACACACACACGGGCATACACCCTACACACCCACACACACACACAGGCATACACCCTACACACCCACACACACACACAGGCATACACCCTACACACCCACACACACACACAGGCATACACCCTACACACCCACACACACACACAGGCATACACCCTACACACCCCCACACACACACAGGCATACACCCTACACACCCACACACACACACACACACACACAGGCATACACCCTACACACCCCCACACACACACAGGCATACACCCTACACACCCCCACACACACACAGGCATACACCCTACACACCCACACACACACAGACAGGCATACATCCAACACACCCACACACACACACACACACACATAAGCGTGCATACACTGGTGTACACACTCATATCCGTAAACTGACGCACACTCATTTGCATACATGTATACACACACTGTGTGTGTGTGTGTGTGTGTGTGTGTGTGTGTGTGTGTGTGTGTGTGTGTGTGTGTGTGTGTGTGTGTGTGTGTGTGTGTGTGTGTGTGTGTGTGTGTGTGTGTGTGTGTGTGTGTGTTGCTAAGCCAGGGAAGAATGTAATGGAATCTGGTAACCAGATCACACACACTAGGCTGTGTTCATTACATTTTAATACACACCTGAGGGCCAAATGTGGCTCACTAGTCGCTCACAGTGAAACTAGTTTCATTTCAGTCTGAGCTATCCAGAATAGATCCAGATGATTTGTACAATATTAATAGAAATGCCATAATATATATTTCACATAGTAAGGGATCAATATCAAATTTCTCTTACCAAAAAACAAGACAAGAATAAGTATGTAGTGATACAATTCCTACCACTGAAATCCTACAGTAAGTGTTCACTGAAATATGCAACCAGTGAACATCCAATCACGAGCCATGGCAGTTCCAAGGCAAATCCCTCCCACTCTGCAGCAACAGGTGTCAGAATCAGAAAGTTATTTTCATAAAGAGAGAGAAGCAGTCACATACCTTTGTCAGGGTGTATATCCTGTGTCTGTGTCCTCTACTATCCACTCTGAGAACAGGTTCCTCAGTGGTTCCTCAGTAGCGCTAGCCCTGCGAGCGGAGCGATGTTTAACCAGAGGTTTATTAGTCCTGAGCCTTTTCTATTCCCATTAGCGACCTGGCACACGCCTAACTCTGCCCTTAACACCAGATTCTTCTGACCGCTGACCAGAGAGAAGCCCTGAACTAAAAATATTTTTAAAGGAACAGTGTACTCTTATCTCCTTCTCTCTCTCTCTCAAGACACACCTCATAATCCTCTTTACTCTGAGAGATAGGCCAATCCCGAACTATACTATAATCTGTTGTTGTACACCAGCAAAGTTCAGTCTGTCACTCAGACGACTCCGATCAGGGGTCAAATTCCACCTTTCATCAGGTAAAATTACATCAATCTTCAGATCTGACTGAACTGAAAAGGGATTGAACACAAGTCGGAGAAACACCTTTGCTCATGGTATAAAACCATCAGTCAAATCCTAAAGCAAACACCACTGAACATCCCAACATGAGTAACACCGCTAGGGCGTATTTCAAGACATGTATACAATATGCATACTATTGCGTTCAAGCAGCACGCTGTCAACAGAGTACTGCATCTTTTCCTCTACAATGTCTAGACAGCCTTCTGGTTGCATAACCTATCTAAACTCGTTGTTCCTCGCACACTTCATACTGCCAAACTGATTTACAGAGCTCTGGGTCCTATTTTTTAGGCACCAAACAAGAGAAAACAGAATGAAAAAGGGAAACTAATTTAAGCCTGTCTAAAACGTTTTGCTACGGTGTGTCCTAATGAATACGACCCTGTTTTGGTGAAGTAGGATGACGTTGCCCCAAGTCACTGACACTCTAAGGTCAGTTTTGTGTTTTTCTCATAATTGTCAAGGTAGGGTTGGAGAAGAGTAAGCTGATAGATCTGCAGATCAGGTCATTCAGGCAGGATTTGTTTTGGTGCTCTGACCTCACCAGGAGGGTGAGGATGATTAATGAAGGACATCCGGTTCTTCTGTTCTTAACGGGATTTACAGGTCAGAGAAGTCCCTGGTCACATTCCCCTGTTCGGATGTTGCATGCATCAACCAATGGTTGCGTGCCATGTTGTCGACCATGTCATCGACTGCCAGATTACTATAACAAATGATATGCTAAGTTGATACATAAAATACTTATTAAGGCGTTGTTAGATCTGTTATGCGTCAGCAACGCCTGAGCATAGGAACGCGTCTTAACCATTGGTTTCCCTTCCAATGGTTAAGGTAAGGGTCAGCAAGACCCATAGTCCATCATGACCCATAGAATTGGCTGATCCTAAATGGGGCATGACAGTAATACACTTCTACACTATTGAGCTGAGCTATACTGTTTCAGCATGGTTACACATCCACCATAGCTGCTGGAACCATGTTGGAAAGGGAAAGCAGTAAGCTCAGTACAGTTCAGGTAGGCATTAACAGGGTCTATCACTGCCTCTTATCTGTCTTCTCAATGCACTCACTCCACCAAATTTGCATGTAACCTTTATTTAACTAGGCAAGTCAGTTTAGAACAAATTCTTATTTACAATGACAGCCTAGGAACAGTGAACTGCCTTGTTCAGGGGCAGAACGACAGATTTTTACCTTGTCAGCTATGGGATTCGATCTAGCAACCTTTCAGTTACTGGCCCAATGCCCTAACCGCTAGGCTACCTGCTGCCTCAAATGCTCAAATTAACTCTTCCCATTCTCCTTCCTCTCATCGTCATCTCCTCCTTCTTGTCCCTTTCTCTCCTCCCTAACCCCTCCTCTCTTCCTCTAACTGCAGAAGGATTCCTCAAATCAGTTAACGTTTCCAGACTAATATAGTGATGTAGCAACACGATCCAATTATTCAACTGTAGTGAAGAGGGAGGAGTCCCTTGACAACTCATAGTCTAATCCTTGAGAGAGAGAGGGGGGGGGCAGACATACAGAGAGAGAGAGAGACAGAGACAGAGAGAGACAGAGAAAGAGAGAGAAACAGAGTGAGAGAGAGGGGGGGAGCAGACATACAGAGATATAGAGAGAGACAGAGAGAGACAGAGAGAGAGGGAGACAGAGAGAGAGACAGAGAGAGAGACAGAGAGAGAGAGAGAGTAAAAGGAAGAGAAAGGGGTTCCCTCCTTCATTTGTGCTCTCTCTCTCTCACACCCCGTTGTGAATCCCTAGCAACACCTATTGTTAGGGATGCACGTCACAGGTGGTGATGTCACTGTAATAAGGCCGGACCACTTGGTACAGATTAGGAGGAGGAAGGTGGAGAGAAGGTGATTAGCCAGGCTTGTAACAGATGAGTCACACTGAAGGACACACACACATGCAGGCAGAAAAAAAAACATGCATACACACACACACACACACACACACACACACACACACACACACACACACACACACACACACACACACACACACACACACACACACACACACACACACACACACACACACACACACACACACACACACACGCAGACACACACGCATACAAACAAAGAAGGCAAAAACACACGCCTACGTACAGACAGTCTACAGACTGTATATTAATTCAAAAACATGATAAACATTGCGGTAAACATTCAAGGTGAAAGACACCCTGAACACATTCAAAACAACATGGGTTTTGACTACAGCAAATAGAGGATTCTTTGAGTGCAGTAATCTCCCTAGGGCAAAACCGAACCATACGAACTCCAAGGCAACTCAAGTCTCTGACACAACTTTCTCAAAATGAACTCCCCAAGCAGTTGTTCTGTAGCCTGGTCCCAGATCTGTTTGTGCTATCTTGATATATCCTCGTCACTCATTGCCACACCAAAAGGCATGTAATTCCACTTAAAGGTCAACTTTGGGCACCAAAAACGGTCCAAGTCCGCCTTTTTCTCAATTTTCAAACCAAAATGGGGTGTGCCTTTGGTGGTTCATAGATGTGTCATTCTGGTGATTTGCGCCGTGACCGACGTAGCTAGTTCCTTAGCTAAGCTAGCCACTATAGCTAGCCTCCTCCAGTATGTGTTGACGTCATTTCACAGGATATATTTTTTGTACGGAAGCTGTAGACATTGGTAGGAAATGGTACTTCTGTAGCCAAATATCTTAGTCATAATTTTGTTTTGTTTTTAAGCATTAAATGGCCTGCTATGATGGTTCATTGATCTGTTATACCGTTTAAAGTAATTTGTCCCCCCCCCCAAAGTCACCTTTATAGCTGGAATCCACATTAGGGTAAGCAGCGCCGCTGTTTACCCCAACACATTTGTTTTTGTTTATGAAACAGGACAGGAGCATCATGGTAAAAAAAGTGCAATAAATACTTTGCTGTTCTATCGCGCGTGTAATAATGCGCAATGATTTCTGAGGAGAAAAAAACATTGTTCGTTGTTTGAAGTAATTTCTTTATATTTGTAATAGCGCAAACGGATGTGGCAGTTTCACCATTACTGATTCCAGCTATAAAGAGCCACTGATTGGCACGTGTTTTTGTGTTGCTCTTTAGAAAAACAAGTTTTCAGTCTTGGAGGTGTGTTTCCTGACCGATTCAGCATTTGGTTAATGATGTTTGTCCCCCATAAAACACTGTAGACATGGAAGCCTATTTCACTTCCTCAAAATCCCCAGAATAAATCAAAGACAACTCAAGAAATCTGTAATTAATTTTCATGTTTTTGCCGAGGAGGTTTTAGTTGCGCAATTTTACATCTGACTAAGGTGTTTGGTGCAGTATTTCTCAAGTAACAAAATGCACAACGTGTTGTCTTATGCAAACAAAGTCCGAGCTGCTGGGCAGTGCTGGACAGTTTCACTGTCACCGCAGCTGTTCACCCCATGTTAGTGGGTAAATGGACGTTGTCAAATCAAAACCTTCATTTTAGACGAGAATGACTTCATGACCAAAATGTAGTCAATTTGAACAATAAAATAACAGTTTCTGACTCATATCGATGACGCATAGGCTGTTTTCAAAGGTATTTGTTGCTTTTTAACTCTCTTTAACTCTGGACACTATACATTTGTATTCCATCCACTCAGGGGAATGGCCACAGACGAGCTATTGATCACCTCATCAATCCTAACCTATAACATAGCCTCACAAAGATTTTATGATGTCCAACCTGCGTGTGTGTGTGTGTGTGTGTTGGCATGAGGGGGGGGGGGGGAGGTATGTGTGGGTGTGTGGGTGGGTGGGTGTGAGTGTGTTTTATGTGGATGAATTGAATTGTATGTGTGAATTTTGTTTTGATTGACAAGTGTGTGTGTTTACGAGGTCGAAGGGTGTGTGTCGTTGAACCTTGAGGGCTTGTGTGTACAATAGGATCCAACAGACATGAATACAACATTCCCAGAGCTCACTGAATCCTCTCACACTTCTCCTGGGAATAGCTATGGAAACTGGGAAGAGAGAGAGAGGAATATGGGAGAATGGGAAATGGGAAAATGGGTGAAAATTATATAACTGACCACTGTTAGAAATGTAAAACCATCTCTGCTTTTAGACCTGTACATAAGACTAAGTGGTGTTCTTGAAGTCGTCACAGTGCTGGGGCTGCTAACTATCTGTTAATGAGGTCTTCCAAGGGCTCGGTCTAGACTCAAAATGGCCGCCTGTGACTCCTCTGTTTCTGGGGGTTTCTGCAAAGCAACCCTTCAAGAGTCAAGCGTTGCCATGGCATCTGTGAACCCCTGCCGCCTGAGGGGTCGTAACTATGGGGTGAGTGAGGGTTGGAAATCCCACATCAAACAATCAAGGTGCTCTGTGTGTGTGTGGCTGAATTTCCTGTGTGTACTCAAGAGCAGCCTCTAGGTATCAATGTTTTACACTGTGCTTAACATTAGCCTTATGCTAAGTTGTGGCCAACTGGGGTATAAAGAGAGAATATGGTTCAGCTTGGTACAGATGTTGAGAGGAAGAGATGAGGAAGAGATGATTAGAGAAAGCATGGGAGGGAATGAAATAAATAGAAAGACAGGAAATAATTAAGAGAGAGAGATATTTAAGGAGTAGGTCTGTGTGAGCGCTGTCTTGTCACGGACCTGAATCTCCTCTCTCTGCTGACAGAGTTGACTTTCCCAGAATCCCTGGAGCCCACTCCTGGTCTGCGGAACGAGTGTGAGTCAGAGCTTCTGAAGAGCCCAATCTGGGAGTCGTGAGGAGACTGGGAGACACACACACATAGAGGACGAACACACACATAAGAGACAATCACAGATGTCACATACACACAAATATACAATTATTTTGCAAACATTTTTTTGGGGGGGGTCTCTCAACTTATTAAGAGTTAGAATAGTAGAATACACCAGATGCCCTTTCTAAATGTGTCGTGCATCAGCAGTGTTTCTCTTGTTATGTCACTCCATTAGCCATGTCAGCTAACAATCTATAGACTGGGAGATAGTCTAGCCAGCTGTCTAAACTTGTAGTAATCATGAGCGAATACCTGACCTCCAGGGGGACCCGTTAGTCATTCTCACTCAGCTCTTATATTAACACAACATAAGTCATTACAAAATGTGTAGAATTACAGAAAACTTGCTTTAAAACTGCTACATTTTCTCTACGCCCCATGGCAGTGTTTTCTCTACGCCCCATGGCAGTGTTTTCTCTACGCCCCATGGCAGTGTTTTCTCTACGCCCCATGGCAGTGTTATCTCTACACCTCATGGCAGTGTTTTCTTTACGCCCCATGGGAGTGTTTTCTCTACGCCCCATGGCAGTGTTTTCTCTACGCCCCATGGCAGTGTTTTCCTCTACGCCCCATGGCAGTGTTTTCTCTACGCCCCATGGCAGTGCTATGTTTTCTCAACGCCCCATGGCAATGTTTTCTCTACGCCCCATGGCAATGTTTTCTCAACGCCCCATGGCAGTGTTTTCTCTACGCACCATGGCAATGTTTTCTCTACGCCCCATGGCAGTGTTTTCTTTACGCCCCATGGCAATGTTTTCTCTACGCCCCATGGCAATGTTTTCTCTACGCCCCATGGCAGTGTTTTCTCTACGCCCCATGGCAATGTTTTCTCTACGCCCCATGGCAGTGTTTTCTCTACGCCCCATGGCAATGTTTTCTCAACGCCCCATGGCAGTGTTTTCTCAACGCCCCATGGCAATGTTTTCTCTACGCCCCATGGCAATGTTTTCTCAACGCCCCATGGCAGTGTTTTCTCTACGCCCCATGGCAGTGTTTTCTTTACGCCCCATGGCAATGTTTTCTCTACGCCCCATGGCAATGTTCTCTACGCCCCATGGCAGTGTTTTCTCTACGCCCCATGGCAATGTTTTCTCTACGCCCCATGGCAATGTTTTCTCTACGCCCCATGGCAATGTTTTCTCTACGCCCCATGGCAGTGTTTTCTCTACGCCCCATGGCAGTGTTTTCTCTACGCCTCATGGCAGTGTTTTCTCTACGCCCTATGAGGCAATGTTTTCACTACACGTCATGGCAGTGTTTTCTCTACGCCCCATGGCAATGTTTTCTCTACGCCCCATGGCAATGTTTTCTCTACGCCCCATGGCAATGTTTTCTCTACGCCCCATGGCAATGTTTTCTCTACGCCCCATGGCAATGTTTTCTTTACGCCCCATGGCAATGTTTTCTCTACGCCCCATGGCAATGTTTTCTCTACGCCCCATGGCAATGTTTTCTCTACGCCCCATGGCAATGTTTTCTCTACGCCCCATGGCAGTGTTTTCTCTATGCCCTATGGCAGTGTTTTCTCTACGCCCTATGGCAGTGTTTTCTCTACGCCCCATGGCAGTGTTTCCTCTACGCCCCATGGCTATGTTTTCTCTACGCCCCATGGCAGTGTTTTCTCTACGCCCCATGGCAATGTTTTCTCTACGCCCCATGGCAATGTTTTCTCAACGCCCCATGGCAGTGTTTTCTCTACGCCCCATGGCAGTGTTTTCTCAACGCCCCATGGCAGTGTTTTCTCTACGCCCCATGGCAATGTTTTCTCTACGCCCCATGGCAATGTTTTCTCAACGCCCCATGGCAGTGTTATCTCTACGCCCCATGGCAGTGTTTTCTCTACGCCCCATGGCAATGTTTTCTCAACGCCCCATGGCAGTGTTTTCTCTACGCCCCATGGCAGTGTTTTCTCTACGCCCCATGGCAATGTTTTCTCAACGCCCCATGACAGTGTTATCTCAACGCCCCATGGCAATGTTTTCTCTACGCCCCATGGCAATGTTTTCTCTACGCCCCATGGCAGTGTTATCTCTACACCCCATGGCAGTGTTTTCTCTACGCCCCATGGCAGTGTTATCTCTACGCCCCATGGCAGTGTTTTCTCTACGCCCCATGGCAGTGTTATCTCTACACCCCATGGCAGTGTTTTCTCTACGCCCCATGGCAGTGTTTTCTCTACGCACCATGGCAGTGTTTTCTCTACGCCCCATGGCAGTGTTTTCTCTACGCCCCATGGCAATGTTTTCTCTACGCCCCATGGCAGTGTTTTCTCTACGCCCCATGGCAGGGTTTTCTTTACGCCCCATGGCAATGTTTTCTCTACGCCCCATGGCAGTGTTTTCTCTACGCACCATGGCAGTGTTTTCTCTACGCCCCATGGCAGTGTTTTCTCTACGCCCCATGGCAGCGTTTTCTTTACGCCCCATGGCAATGTTTTCTCTACGCCCCATGGCAGTGTTTTCTCTACGCACCATGGCAGTGTTTTCTCTACGCCCTATGGCAGTGTTTTCTCTACGCCCCATGGCAATGTTCTCTACGCCCCATGGCAGTGTTTTCTCTACGCACCATGGCAGTGTTTTCTCTACGCACCATGGCAGTGTTTTCTTTACGCCCCATGGCAATGTTTTCTCTACGCCCCATGGCAGTGTTTTCTCTACGCACCATGGCAGTGTTTTCTCTACGCCCCATGGCAATGTTTTCTCTACGCCCCATGGCAGTGTTTTCTCTACGCCCCATGGCAATGTTTTCTCTACGCACCATGGCAATGTTTTCTCTACGCCCCATGGCAGTGTTTTCTCTACGCCCCATGGCAATGTTTTCTCTACGCCCCATGGCAGTGTTTTCTCTACGCCCCATGGCAGTGTTTTCTCTACGCCCCATGGCAATGTTTTCTCTACGCCCCATGGCAATGTTTTCTCTACGCCCCATGGCAGTGTTTTCTCTACGCCCCATGGCAATGTTTTCTCTACGCCCCATGGCAATGTTTTCTCTACGCCCCATGGCAGTGTTTTCTCTACGCCCCGCCCCATAGCAACTTTTTCTCTACGCCCCAGCAGGAGACCACATACCTTCTATAGCCCTTATGTCCCTTTCTGTTTATTATAAAGAAGTGATGTTGAACTTCCATAGGTCAGCTTTACAGTACGGGGATCTGTGTGCCATCTAGTGGCAATCACATGACAACAACGGTGACTTGCATTTCAATACAGTCTACAATAGGCCAACCTACACACAACCACAAAGAAACAAACCAGTGGGTTAGCAAACATGTGGTGTCTTCCTATTCATTCATCTG
Organism: Salvelinus fontinalis; assembly: GCF_029448725.1. NCBI lineage: Eukaryota > Metazoa > Chordata > Actinopteri > Salmoniformes > Salmonidae > Salvelinus > Salvelinus fontinalis. Next base: position 19,343 of record NW_026601219.1, read on the forward strand.
ACTAAGACACAGTACAACCATATTCTTCCATATAAGAGATATGAGTGGAGACTGGAGCAGTGGAGGCTGCTGAAGGGGGGAACGGCTCATAATAATGTCTGGAACGGAACAGATGGAATGACATCAAACACCTGGCAACCGTGTGTTTGATGTATTTGATACCATTCCACTGATTCCGCTACAGCCATTACCACGAGCCCATCCTCCCCAATTAAGGTGCCACCAACCTCCTGTCATCAAGAGAGCCTCTTTGCCATGGGAACACTAGGCATATTTCAATCCATCTCTAAATCCGAGATAGCTTGTTGTGAGACTCATCGGTGTTACATTCCTACCTACCAGCTGTCTACCCTTGTCTACGCTGCAATACAGACCTGTCATTGACACAACAGAACAGAATGCCTCAGTTGAAAGCAACATGAATATGCATAGATGTAGCTTAATTATGCTTGTTGTAATGGCCGCGTTCCAGGTTGATGTTTTTGCAGTCGTGCTGCACATTTCCGAGGATTGCTGTGTCATTAATAGGTTGTATGCACCAAGCGTCTCAGAGTAGCTGACATAGGATCAGATTTTGTGTTTTAGATTATAATGAGTATGATTATATGGACAGGGGAGACCTGACCCTAGATCAGAACTCATACTCTGAGACACTTGATACATACAACCTGTGATGATTAGCGCAACACAACTGCAAAAAGGTTAAGTGTACCCCCTGGGCCACTTAACCTGGATCAGCACCGATGTTTCAAGCAGTGAGCAAGTGTGTGCCTCTGCTTTGAGGAATCTAGGGGTGTATCTCAGTAATCTAAAATGGTTTCCTCTCCTTGTCTCCTTTCCGCCATTGGCATCCACCATTTTGCTTTAAATTTTCAGATGAGTACAGATGAAGAAGAGACGAAGGCAGGAAGCTACTCCAGACTATTGAGATGCACCCGAAGAGAGCAGTCACTGCAATGTCAATGACATAATAAACCCTGTGTTTAAACAGTCTTTATTACCAAGGGGTACAAATATACTGTAGTGTGTTGTATATCATTGGTAGTCACCTATCACACCATTCCAAAGGTGCGTGCGAGCACGTGCACACGCACACACTCACCACAGGAGATTGGTGGCACCTTAATTGGGGAGGATGGGCTCATGGTAATGGCTGGAGCGGAATAAGTGGAATGGTATCAAACACATGGTTTCTATGTGTTTGATGCCATTGCATGAGAGTCGTTCCAGACATTATTATGAGCCGTCCTCCCCTCAGCAGCCTCCACTGTCACACACACAAACACACACATACAGCCCTTGTGCTCTCGGGGCAGTACCCATGGTAACGAACCCTGTGAATTCACAACACGTTTGTGACTCTTGGGGCTTGGGAACATAGATTGTGCTACTCTCATCAGTTAAGCTGAGGTTTCCACATGCACACTCTCTCTGTGTGACTGGATGGCTGCAGTGTGTGTGTGCGTGTGCGTGTGTGTGTGTGTGTGTCAGAGGGTTCAGGGAGTTTGTGCCCACGCAGAGAGTGGTAGAGAACCTTTTAAGGTACCTGCAGGGAATCAGTGGTAGAGCACCATTTTAGGTAACACGCTGTGCCACTGTAGGCCCAATTAGAGTGGAGATGACGACCTCATGAAGGCCTTTAGTAGCACTGTGTTAACTGTTAACCATCTGTGTCTCCACACCAGTGGAATCTTCAAAACTATAGACAGAGAGTAACACACAGTGCAGAACATTGTGGCTGATGAACATAAACAGCTGATGGTCATTGCATAATTGATATACAGGGAACTTAGACTACTAACTAAAGTGTTAGAACAGGGGTGTCAAACTCATTCCATTGAGGACCTAGTGTCTGTTTTTTTTGTTAAGACCTAGACAACCAGGTGGGGGGAGTTCCTTACTAATTAGTGACCTTAATTCATCAGTCAAGTCCAATGGAGGAGTTAAAACCCGCAGACACTCAGCCCTCCGTGGAATGAGTTTGACACGTGAACTACAATGACAACAGCTAAAATGTAATCCCCTGAAAAGCTAGGTAGAAATGGAAGTCCATTGGAACAGAGAATAGTGACCTCTTGTGGCTAATCCAAAACATTAACCTCCAGTTTAATTATTCATGGCAAGGGGGTGTTTTCATCGAGAAGGAAGGCTGCCTCTTACTTATACAGCATAACACATCAATGACCTTTTTTAACACATCTGCCTTTAGTCAATGAAATCTCTCTATGGGCGCCGTGGTCAACCCACTGAAGGATGTGGACAGAGAGCTTGTGATTCTACTTCAGTATTTACTATACTCAGCACTGAGAGCCCAGTATGGCTGCGTTTACACAGGCAGCCCAATTCTGATCTATTGCCACTAATTGGGTCTTTTAATCAATCAGATTAAATCTTTAGCCAATAATATCAGAATTGGGCTGCCTCTGTGTAAACACAGCCATTGTGATTCAGCACGTACCTTAGAACTGAGTCACATCTTCTTCCATGGTCTGGGTTCAGATGGTATCCCCTGGTGAAGGAGTAGGCTTCACTGTCCGTTGGAAAGTATTTTTAAAAACGTTTTTAAAGAAGATATAATACTGTGTAATTCACCATAATATAATTCCAGTAAAAATATGTTTTTCATCAGCTCAACCTTTTATCTGTGTGTTTGAGCGTGCAAACTGACTGCTCCCAGTCCCACCTGTGACTAAACGTGATAGTCACAGGTGGAAATAACTGTACAACACAAACAAAATACATTTTGTCAACTCAGATTCACATGCATCATACTGTACCATATATAACTGGACAGAAGTTAGAAAAAAACTACAAAAAGGCTAAGTTTTACAGGAAATGTTTAATTAGACAACTGAACGCATGCCAGGAAGAACCATGTTACAGCAGGGATATCTGTTCTCTCCTTGTCCACCCTACACACCGTGAGAGACCAGAAACATACCACAAACCACCAGGAAACCTTGCTATCTGCTGTCCATTATTGCAGTGACACATCAGGCTTGTTGTATACTGAGGGGGAAACACATTGTTGTATGAAAAGTTGAAGGTCTTAATACAAGTTTTGGGGTTGGAGTAACATCACTGGGGCGTATTCATTAGCAGACACCATAGCAAAACGTTTAGCTACAGAAAACGATTTGCAACAAAAATGTGCGTTTGTTATTGGACAAGTTCAGGTTAGTCCCTCCCCATTTCGGCCTGTTTGCTTCTGTTTGGTTCCTAGTGAATACACCCCTGGTACATGTTGGCATCTTTGTTTTGGCAAAAAAGAATAATATTCACATCTCTCTTACACATGTTGCCTACAGGACTTTTACCTCTCACAGGAAACATCTAGAGACAATAGAAAAGATGCACTTAAGTAGCATTCACATGCAGCTTTAACTCAGCGTCCTCAGACTACGTTTAGATTTGAAACTTTTCCTTACTAGTTCTTACATAGAAATTCACAGCTAATGTTTTATCAGGTTTTGGGTAGTATTATCTTACATAAAATGAGTATTTGGGATGAACGAATGAAATAGGTGGATGGGATTCCAAACTTCAACGAAAACACCTCCTGGGTAGAAAAATCACCCATTTACGAAAAGACCAGAAGAGACAGAAACGTAGAAGAGGGTTTGAGAAACTTGTGCTTATCATCCTGAAGGCTCTCAGTCTGGATACTGTAAAACACACAACAACCCCCTGCTCCCACTCTCATACCGTGGTTCACTTCCAAAACACGCCCCCCGGAAAAAAAGGGAGTCCTTGACAGAGGAAGTCCGTCCTCATTGGTCCGTTTGTGTTTCTCAACGTGCCGCAGTCTTTTTCTTGATTATTGATGAGCCAAAATACCAGAATATCAAAAATAAATGCAACCCTTTCACAAAACAATGAGAAATAAATAATCCGTGGTGTTCTGGTTGTATATATTTACATACATAAAGAGTCGTTTTGTTGTTGTATGTATATGTACAGAATCAATAGGCAGTCTGTTTTCCAGACTGAGCACGAACATATGACTGGATTTATAAGTTCACACGCAACTCCAGGAGAAAGCAAAGAAAGAAAAATAACTTAAATGGACAGGTCAAAAATTCTACTACGTAATTGTTTACCCCTACAGGGATGCAGTGGTTTGTATGGAGAGAGAGAAGTAAATATCAAATAAAAACAGAAAATAGATTTTTCTTTCATAGGACTCCTTTAACATAAAAAAAAACCTTACATATCGAGTAACTGGCGAGAAATAGCTTATTCAAATCATGAACATTGATTGACTACGACATGCACAATGCTTTTCAAGCCTTGGGAGGAAGAGAAGCTTGATTTTGCTCCACAGATCACAGGCTATTGTGGATTTTGTCGTTTTATATTGAATAATTCTGTTATTGAACTACAAACAATATGCAGGGCATCGTTGTGGATTGTTAACCAGCTAACTGTGCCCCATTTTAATATGTTTGACGTATAAGACAGTCAAGCTCTATGTACAAGCCCAAAGTGCTCATTCATGAGAGTCGTTGTGAATCGAATCAGTTGAATAAAGTTGAGCCGACGAACTGTATTGTGGGAATTGAAGTTCACTCTCTGAAAATGACTGTGCTTCTTTTGATGTGTTTCGGTTCTAGTTTGCAGTCGACTGGACACATTATTCTTTATCCTTATAGTTCTTCCCGTCTCTATATAGTGGACATCTTCTTCCTTCTGCGCATATCAACAAGGCCAGTAGCTGCAGTAACGGACGTCCCTACTGAACTTTAAAGTCTTAATCCCTTCTGAAATGTCTTCTGAAATGTCCTGTAGGGGCCATTGTCCAGATTTGTCCAGAGGTCTGAATATGTAACATGTATCATCCTCACTGAAAATTAATGTTTTTAACCCCATCCCCGTCCTATAAGGAAGTAGCGTCTGTACAGGAGGGCTATGTGTCCGCCAGATAACTCGGTCCCCCTTGCAACACGGATCTGGACTACACAGTTCCTCAAATTGTACCCCTTGGGCCACTATATCCACATGGTTAGCATAAACAGTACGCATACGATTCCAGTTTAGCCTCAGTCTTCAATGTCCTGTTAGTCGCCAGTCTTCTCCAAGTCTTCACAGGGTATTAGTAGTGTGTGTGTGTGTGTGTGTGTGTGTGTGTGTGTGTGTGTGTGTGTGTGTGTGTGTGTGTGTGTGTGTTTTACGTGTATGTTTTAGAGCATTCCATTGGGGCGGTATTTTTCGGTCTACATATTATGTGTGAATGAGCATATGTCCATGACCATGAGTATTGCATTATGTGGGTTCCTACAGTATATCTTTACGGGATAGCAAGTCTATATTTTAATGTACAATATGTGTGTAAGTGTGTGTGTTGCTGTGTGTTTGTCTCAGACACTCCGCGGGGGTCTCTGTTGCTCGTGGGTCCTCCTGTTTCGCCCCTTTTTATTCTCCTGCATCCGCCTCCACTTGGCATTGTGCTGGGGTCCACCTCTGGTCCCACCACCAGGCACCTGGGTTCCCCCCAGGGCGCCTTGGCCCTTCTGGGGGCTTTGGGTGTTGGGTGTAGCCTGAGAGTTCTGGGCATTCTGGTTGTTGTTTTTAGGGGCCTGTGCCTGGGTCAGCGGACCCGCATGGTGTTGCACCTTCTGTGTGTTCGTGCTCCGGGGGCTCCCCTCTTTGTTCTGCTGC
>NW_026601219.1:27500-37500 GCF_029448725.1 Salvelinus fontinalis
AGAGACAGAGAGACACAGACACAGAGAGACAGAGAGACACAGACACAGAGAGACAGAGAGACACAGACACAGAGAGACAGAGAGACAGAGACACAGACAGAGAGACAGAGAGACAGAGAGACACAGACAGAGAGACAGAGAGACAGAGAGACACAGACAGAGAGACAGAGAGACAGAGAGACACAGACAGAGAGACAGAGAGACAGAGAGACAGAGAGACAGAGAGACAGAGAGACAGAGAGACAGAGAGACAGAGAGACAGAGAGACAGAGAGACAGAGAGACAGAGAGACAGAGAGACAGAGAGACAGAGAGACAGAGAGACAGATGGAGGGAGGTTTGATTCAGGCTGATCATTCCTGTATTGGATAATCAGATTGCTCTTCTCACTCTCTCTTGCATTCTTTCTCTCTTTCACAAACACACATGTGCACACACTCATGCAACAACTCACACCCGTCCACACACACACACACAAATATAAACAACATGTACACACACCCATTTACCCACCCACACACACATATAAATACACTTACACATGCATACATCTCCCTCAACGCACACAACCTGCTCCTACCCAACACACACACACACACACACACACACACACACACACACACACACACACACACACACACACACACACACACACACACACACACACACACACACACACACACACACACTCCACTACTATTCCTACATTTCCTCCCAAGCATTCCTGTCTTTGGCTGTCTGAACACGTGCAGGGCAGTCCGAGTGCCTGCTGAGCCGAGCCCGGACGTCTGGTTCTCATTTAGCTGGAGAATCAAATATTTGGAGAGTACTGGAGCGCCCCAGCAGCCCTGACCAAGGGTGTAACACCACCCCTCTACTGCCCTCCTTCTGAGGCTGCTAGTCAAATCTCTCATACTTCCCTAGTGTAGATGTTGATCTTAGGGCAGTTTTGTGTTTTTGGACCTGATGGTTAGGGTTAGGATTGAGGAAGGGTACGCTGATCCTAGATCTGTGTTTAATAGAGAGTTGTGCTGGATGGAGTTGGATGGGTGGTAGTGGTCAGGCTAATCCTGCTGGATGGAGGAGAAGGTCATTTGAGGGTGTGTTTGTTCATAGCTTTCGGCTGGTGGGGTGAAGAAGTCAGACGGCTCCTGTTGGCCTATTATTTGGTGTGTGTGGCTATGTGGGTGTTTTATAACTGTTGGCTGTAGGGTGAAGTGGTTCTAACACTGCTACTGGCCACGACTGTGTGTGTGCGGGGAAGCATGTTTTTACCACCCCTGAGCTGTGGAATGCACAACAATCACACAAATTGAACGTGTGTACCAGTGTATTTGTGTACATGTACAAAGGCAAGAAAAGTATGTGAACCCTTTGGAATTACCTGGGTTTCTGCATAAATTGGTCATCACATTTGATCTGATCTTCATCTAAGTCACAACAATAGACAAACACAGTGTGCTTAAACTAATAACACACAAATTGTTGTATTTTTCTTGACCCTATTGAAAACATCATTTAAACATTCCCAGTGTAGGTTGTAAAAAGTATGTGAACCCCCTATAGGCTAATGACTTCTCCAAAAGCTAATTGGAGTCAGGAGCTAACCTGAAGTCCTATCAATGAGACGAGATTGGAGATGTTGGTTAGAGCTGCCTTTCCATATAAAAAACACTCACAACATTTGAGTTTGCTATTCACAAGAAGCATTGCCTGATGTGAGCCATGCCTCAAACAAAAGAGGACCTAAGATTAAGAATTGTTGACTTGCATAAAGCTGGAAAGGGTATTTCTCTAAAAGCCTTAATGTTCATCATTCCACAGTAAGACAAATTGTCTCTAAATGGAGAAATTTCAGCACTGTAGTTACTCTCCCTTGGAATGGCCGTCCTGCAAAGAAGACTGCAAGAGCACAGCGCAGAATGCTCAATGACGTTAAGAAGAATCCTAGTGTCAGCTAAAGACTTACAGAAATCTCTGGAACATGCTGACATATTAGAGTCTACGATATAGAAAACACTAAACAAGAATGATGTTCATGGGAGGACACCACGGAAGAAGCCACTGCTCTCCAAAATAAAACATTTCTGCACGTCTGAAGTTTGCAAAAGTGAACCTGAATGTTCCGCAGCGCTACTGACAAAATATTCTGTGGACAGAGGAAACTACAGTTGAGTTGTTTGGAAGGAACACACAACACTATGTGTGGAGAAAAAAAGGCACAGCACACCAACATCAAAACCTCATCCCAACTGTAAAGTATGGTGGAGGGAGCATCATGATTTGGGGCTGAACTGCCTCAGGGCCTGGACAGCTTGCCTTCATCGACAGAAAAATCAACTCCCAAGTTTATCAAAACATTTTGCAGGAGAATGTTAGGCTATCTGTCTGCCAATTGAAGCTCAAGAGGATTTGGGTGATGCAACAGGACAACAATCCAAAACACAGAAGTAAATCTACAACAGAATGGCTTCAACAGAAGAAAATACGCCTTCTGGAGTGGCCCACTCAGAGTCCTGACCTCAACCCGATTGAGATGCTGTGGCATGACCTCGAGAGAGCAGTTCACACCAGACATCCCAAGAATATTGCTGAACTGAAACAGTTCTGTAAAGAGGAATGGTCCAAAATGTCTCCTGTTGTGCAGGTCTGTGCAGGTCTGATCCGCAACTGTGTTTGGTTGAGGTTGTTGCTGCCAAAGGAGGGTCAACCAGTTATTAAATCCGAGGGTTCATATATTTTTTTCACCCTGCACTGTGAATGTTTACACCATGTGTTCAATAAAGACATGAAAACGTATACTTTTTTGTGTGTTATTAGTTTAAACAGACTGTGTTTGTCATTTGTTGTGACCTAGATGAAGATCAGATCAAATTTTATGACCAATTCATGCAGAAATCCAGGTATTTCCAAAGGGTTCACATACTTTTTCTTGCCACTGTATGTGATATGTGGGCATGTGCACACGTGTGCCTAAATGCTTATATGTGGATTCTGTGCATATATGTGCATGCATACAAACTTTTCTGTCTGTTTGTCTTTCTCTCTGTGTGTGTGTGTGTGTGTGTGTGTGTGTGTGTGTGTGTGTGTGTGTGTGTGTGTGTGTGTGTGTGTGTGTGTGTGTGTGTGTGTGTGTGTGTGTGTGTGTGTGTGTGTGTGTGTTCTTACCGCTTGGCGGTAGGGAAGTAACGGGAGCACTCTGTTCCATCCCAGGCACAGTAGGGGTCGCGGGCCAGACAGCACTCAGCGCAAGCCTTCCCGTACACCTCACAGCGGTGCAAAGGCATCTGGGAAACGCCTAGCGCCGAGCCCAGGTACAGCTGTTGCTGTTTGGTGGAAAGCTCCATTGCCGTGATGGGGGTGGGCTCCTGCAGAAAGACACAGTTAGATAAGATATAACACTCTGATTCATTTAGACACCCCCCTCATAACTCCCTCTGGGATTTCCCCACTCCTCCCTTTTATTTCAGAGCTAGACATTGATGATGCACCCTTCCCTTCCCAACGAAATGACTGGTGTTCTATTAGACTTCCTTGAATATTTGCCATGTAAATGCAATCAATTATAACCATAAGCAGTTTCCCAGTGTGTGACCGTACCCTGAACACGGTCATCTCCTCCAGGACCACCTCTTCCAGGTCATGCCAGCTCTCTCTTGGGATGGTAACCACCTTCAGGACCGTGCCCAGGTCTACAACAGGAAACATAAGTCAGTATTCAGTTATCTATCTGACCCTAACCACCTTCAGGACCGTGCCCAGGTCTACAACAGCACATTCAATACACTACAATATAACTGTACAGTCATTCAAGGTCAAAAGAAGGAGGCAACGAATCATTGCAGGATTTTCTTTTTTATTGAAGTTGATGTCAAGGTGAGCTTCGCTCAAGGGGACATTTGCTTGGCTTTTGAGCTCATGCAGCTAACAACCTTGAGCACAAATCATAAATTCCCTAAAAAAAACATGGACTTTTTTTATGTAGCATTCAACCAGTTGGATTGGTAATAAAAAAATTAAAAAAGGATAATCTAAAAATAAATGAATCATATCTCACTGACCTGTTCCAATGAACATGACGTCGTACTGTCCGTCCTCGGCCTCCACCTTGTCCACCACTAGCTGGGAGAACTGGTAGTCCACATCAGTCCTCACCACGATGGGACGACCCCCGATGGGGTGCACGGGGTTAAACATGGCCGGGTGGCCCCGCGCAAAGGTGATCACATCATCAGGGAGGTCCTTGGTGGAGTCAAAGCCCCCAAACGTTTTACTGGGGCACTATGAAGAACAAGAGGCTATAGGTCAGGTTTAATACGTCTATGTGTCTGGAACTGAGGTCATAGTTGGGGCACTATGAAGAACAGGAGGCTATAGAGTTAACAAGTCACATTCAATACATCTGTGTCTGGAACTGAGTTCATAGTTGGGGCACTATGAAGAACAAGAGGTTATAGAGTTAACAAGTCACATTCAATACATCTATGTGTCTGGAACTGAGTTCATAGTTGGGGCACTATGAAGAACAAGAGGTTATAGAGTTAACAAGTCACATTCAATACATCTATGTGTCTAGAACTGAGGTCATAGTTGGGGCACTATGAAGAACAAGAGGTTATAGAGTTAACAAGTCACATTCAATACATCTATGTGTCTAGAACTGAGGTCATAGTTGGGGCACTATGAAGAACAAGAGGTTATAGAGTTAACAAGTCACATTTAATACATCTATGTGTCTGGAACTGAGGTCATATGTATTTCATGTTGAGCCATGTTATAATAAATATGAAATATGGTTATTGAGGTTATTGTGATGAATACTAATGTTTCCCTTTCGTAAGTCATCTAGTACCTTGCTATAACTATTGATATTCATGACTTCTATAAAACTTGACATGTGTGCCATCAGTCACTTGCTTCTTCCATACGTAAATATAGGTTCTAAGTATCAGTTGTGAATTACTTGTATTTGTCTATTAGCTTCTAAGTAGCAGCTATGAGGTGCTATAACTTGCCATAACCCCCAAATGACCCCCCTATGACTCACCGTGCCAGGGCGGGGGTAGGGCACCCTCCCCTGGAAGGGTACCCACTGGTAGGTGGGCCCATCTCGGTGGGCATAGGGACCCAGGAAGACCCTCCGGATGTCTGCCATGTTGTACATACACACTGCTGAGCCTTTGAATATGTTACTGTAGAGGGGGAGTAAGGAGGGAGGGAGAGAGAGAGGATGAGAGGAGAGGTAGAGGGAAAGAAAGAGAGAGGGAGAGAGAGTGAGATAGGGGGGGGGGACTTTGAGACCCATCACCATCACAACATAAGACAATAACAATATCCAGGTCTGATAATATAGCTGTAGAAGAGGACAGAATCAAAGCTCACCCTGACATACAACAGACAGACCAAGAAGAATGTTGTCATCATTTAATGGAGAGGATGACGGTTAGAAACATGGCTGTGATAGAATCCAGCTTTCAGAGAATGGACAGGAATTTAGGCCGGTTACCAACGAGCCAGACCGTAATTCACCCCTAATGGAACACAGTTGGAGGGAATGATGGGAATGCTGTGTCGCAGTATTCCACCACTGTAGGTATTCCAATGGACAACTCCATAATTTGTTCCAAGTGCTAAAGTGTATCTGTGTGAATTGTAGGGCTGGACAGAATCATTTACAAGAAATTATTCAAGACCATAAAAATTCCTCTACAATGAATTTAAACAAATCCATACACTGCCATAAAATACAAAAGAATACATTTGAATTGACTAAATGCACATAATCCTGATTATTTATGGACAGTAGTTTATTGGTACATCTGAAACTCAACCCTATTCCCCTGTGGCTTGGGTAAAGTCGTGCACAGAGAATAGTACAGAGAATAGTATCACTTGAGATTAGAGCTGGGCGATGTGGAAAACAATCCATTTCACAATAAATTGCCTGAATTGATGCGATAACGATAAATAGAACGTTACGTTTATAACAGCAGTGTTCAACCGCACAAATATTACAAAAAAAAAAAAGTGGAAAACATATTTCTTTGCAACAAGGCCTATTGAGCAAATGACACTCACTGGAGTATCTGACATAGGCTTTGGAAAAGCAGCTGCGACTCGACGACCAGTGCGGCGAGTGCGGCTGGCTGTTGAGAAGCTTTCTTGACATGGACATAATGTTTACTATCACATGGCTGACCGCTGTTTAACCAGCTAAACAGCTGCTCTTAGTGAACATCTTTCTAAAACAGAAAATGGACACAATTCAAAAGATATCAATCAACAAAGAGGTAAGAATATGTGTGCTATAAGAATATGTTGAAGGATAGCTGTATTGGGTGCAGATGACTGAACTGCTCACTTTTGTGTCTGTGTCTGCAGGTATTACCTCTTCAATGAATATCCCATAAGCCTCTACATTATGGACAAGACATGTGTATGAAAACCATTATCAAAACAACTTTTTTCATTCATTCACCACAAAAGCCAAGGTATGAATACTGTCGTGTGCATGTTTTGTTAATCATCTGTATAATGACTATTTTGGGGATTCACAGACTTCACTCTCCCTACACCTCTGATGAATATAACAGGAAACCTGTTAGATCACCATTCACTGTAAAATCATTCTGGCTGTGGATACGGAGAACATCAACACATTAACATCAACACGCCAGAGGAGATAACCATTAGACTTGGGGCTCTGCTGGGAGTTGACCTCATATTTAGATGTATTAATTCTGCTTTGCTACTAAAATCATAATAAACACTGACAACTACAATATTATGTTATTGTTGTTATTGTTATGCATATTATTATTATTATTAATAAAAACAATAATATTAATAATAATAGGGTAGGGTAGGGGAGTTAGTTCAAAAATGTACCTCAAAGGTTCTTCAAAAAGTTATTCAAGGAACCATTAAAAGGGGTTGTTAAAAGGGGTTATTTAAAGAACCCTTTTAAAGGTGTTCCCAGACAGCTTCAATTTGAAGAACCCCTAAAGGATACTCCAGGAACGTTTTATTTTTAGAGTGTACAGCACAAACTGATCTGGGACCTTGGCTACAAAGCACAAACTGGTCTGGGACCTTTTGCTATAAGGCACAAACTGATCTGGGACCTTGGCTATTCAGCACAAACTGGTCTGGGACCTTTTGCTATAAGGCACAAACTGATCTGGGACCTTGGCTATAAAGCACAAACTGGTCTGGGACCTTGGCTACAAAGCACAACCTGGTCTGGGACCTTGGCTATTCAGCACAAACTGATCTGGGACCTTTTGCTATAAGGCACAAACTGATCTGGGACCTTTTGCTATAAGGCACAAACTGATCTGGGACCTTGGCTATAAAGCACAAACTGGTCTGGGACCTTGGCTACAAAGCACAACCTGGTCTGGGACCTTGGCTATTCAGCACAAACTGATCTGGGACCTTTTGCTATAAGGCACAAACTGGTCTGGGACCTTTTGCTATAAGGCACAGACTGATCTGGGACCTTTTGCTATAAGGCACAAACTGGTCTGGGACCTTGGCTATTCAGCACAAACTGATCTGGGACCTTAGCTATACAGTACAAACTGATCTGGGACCAGGCTAGCATATTGTGACAATGACTATAGGAGTTGGCTATACAGCACAAACTGATCTGGGACCAGGCTAGCAGTGATGTGGGGGGCACAGGAGCATCTGTCCACCCAGAACCCCAGATATCAGTAAACCATTAAAGATTAATGGAGGAGCTTTTGTAAAATGTTAATTAGGGAGAAATGTAATTAACCGCTGGGCATACACAAACACTCCAATCTCTGACACGCCTGAATGGTGGACAGACACTAGTGCATATTGAATACACACACACACACACACACACACACACACACACACACACACACACACACACACACACACACACACACACACACACACACACACACACACACACACACACACACACACACACACACACACACACACACACACCACTGGTATCAGTACCATCGATCTATCAGCAGCAGCCTATGGGCCTCATTAAGTGGAGTATTAAAAGCCAGTCCCCTGAATCCCCGGCTCTATTCATCTCTGAAACAGGCCACTTACAAAAACAATTAAACCAGTCTAATTCCACAAAGCCTGTAATTGAATTTTCAAGTGCTGTGTTACACTACATGCATTAGAGATGGTGGAGAGGAACAGGCCCGCACAGTGATTGGTTAAACAAAATGATGGGCCTGTTTTGTTTGTTAACGAGCTTGGCCTCTCCCTCTCTGTCCCTCCCCCCCTCTCTCTACCTCCCTCTCTCTCTCCCCCCTCTCCACTAACCTCTCCTCTCTCCACCCCCCTCTCTCTCTCTTCTCATTCTCTCTGTATTCATTCTTATTATTAGGTCTGTGATTAATGATGAAGTGTTTGTCCTAATCGTGCGGCGTCGGCTCCAGACAATGCCGCTCGAACACGGCACGCCGAACGCCGCAAGCCGCCTAATCCATCATCTGAAGAAGCACCCCTCGCCACCATTGTTTTTCGCCTCCCGCCGCTTTTAACTCGCTTATTTCATCTCGTACTGCCCAACAGTGTGTACAGTACAATAGAACCACGGCTCTGGAGGCTGCCCCTGTCGAGGTTTGAGCGTCGGCCAGGGAGAGGGAGACGTTCCCTGGGGAGCGAGGATTGTGTCCCCCCTCCCCCACCCCACTACCTCTCCACCACTTAATCCGATTTAGCTTCAAGGTTCCACAGAGTTTTACAATGAAAGAGGACAGGTAGCAGAGAACGGGGAATAGGCTAAAAGGGATTTTCAATTTGAGGAGGAGGTAAGACAAGGTGATGTCTGGCCACCTGTAAGTGGATTAAAGGAGGAAAAAAGGATTTTGTAAAGGATTGTTTAGGGATTACAGAAAGAGAGAGAGAACAGCAGAGATATGAGCTTTGTGTGTTTTAGTAATTTGTCTAGAATGGTTTCACTGTTATACAATACAGATCCCCTAGCAAACATAGCACATAGCAGCGCATGTGTACTATAATCAATAGTAGTAGTATTGAATACACACAAGGGCACAGTAGGTTTTATGAATCATAAATATCTAGATCATTACCTAGAAGTGGTGAAGACAGCATAGATCACTGGGTTCTTAGGATCTTTGGAGCTCATCAGAAAGACATCCTCTGAAACACATAGAAACCACATCAGAACATTAGCACAACCATCCCAACATCATACAGTGTTTCAATGAAACGATGTTACGATACGTACCCCTCTCGGGTAGAAAGTACCCACAGAGAGGCTCACATACACACACACAGTTCCTTACGCAGCTCGTCGAAGTGTGTGTCGATGCCGCTGAGGCCTGGCACTGAACAGGTCAGTCTGGCCTTGAGGAAGGTGGTCCACTTGTTGACCAGACTCCTGTGACCTCCCAGGTCATTCTGCAGGGACAGGCACACACAAACACACACACACACACACGTTACACACACAAATAAACACACACACGTTACACACACAAACACACACGTTACACACACAAACAAAAAGACACTCAGATTACACACACAAATAAACACAAACACGTTACACACACAAACACACAAACGTTACAAACACAGATAGTCTACAGACAGGCATGAAAATCCATAATATATAAGACTTGTGGGAATTCAGCTTTGGTACTGGGGAACCAAATGAGAAAATGACATCTGTGTATGTGACATATTTCTGTGTCCCTGTGAATTGAAACTTGTGTGTGAGAGTTTAATATACCCATGATGTGTGTGAGAGTTTCATATATCCATGATGTGTGTGAGAGTTTAATATACCCATGATGTGTGTGAGAGTTTCATATATCCATGATGTGTGTGAGAGTTTAATATACCCATGATGTGTGTGAGAGTTTAATATACCCATGATGTGTGTGAGAGTTTAATATACCCATGATGTGTGTGAGAGTTTAACATATCCATGATGTGTGTGAGAGTTTAATATACCCATGATGTGTGTG
>NW_026601219.1:40000-67596 GCF_029448725.1 Salvelinus fontinalis
CACACACAACTCCCCCACACACACACACACACACATACACAAACACCACGGCGGCTGCACTCATGCCATTCAATACATTTAATGTCGGACAAAGGCCACTTCATTGGTCGTGGGCTTAACTATAAACCCGAGTTAGGAGTGTTAACAGATCGGGATGATGTGTAAATAAATGGCTTGGCCACAGTCTGTCTGGCCAACCTCGGGTCTGAAGCCTTCTGAAGTGCATATCTATTCACATAGACATGAAGGATTCTCTCTGAAGTATGAACACCATGCTTACCATTCATACTAGTCTAGAGAATAGAATAGAATCCATTTTGGTAATCCCCAAATTACAATAACTAGAGAGGATTTTTCCGGAGCCAAGGGATTGAGAAGCCAACAGACAATAGGAGGATTAAGGTGAGAAGATTACCTTTTGGGTAAATCGCTCTTTCTGAATATGTCACGGCATTCATCACCATGGAGTGGGTTTTGGGGGGTTCACTGTTCTGTGAATGGGAGGTGGGGCTGTAAAGGGGTGGTGGGGGGGTTGAAATTTGATGTCGCTGCCGGAAAACAGCTGAGGGGATTAACTCCATGGGAAAGAAAATGGACGGCGGGGGAAAAAAACATAAATTGACCTTTTGTGCAGCAGCCATTAAATCCTTGGCTATGCAGGCAGACTGACAGAGTGAGGGCTCCTATCCTTTCCACCCCTGGCTAATCTCCCCAGCACCAGCAGCCACACACATTCATACACACACTCACTTTATGAATGGGATCTGATATCTATGTCTGTCTTTGAATGGGAATCATCAGAGATACTCACAGCTTATAGATAGGACTAAGCTCTGTCCGACAGCTATTTAAACCAATGAATGGAGTCCTCTCGCCAATTGACCAATGAGAAGGTTCCTTTGATGCGCTTTAACGGATAAAGTGTATCATATCTAAATTATACTATCAAGAGCCCCCTCTCCTATCGACCAATAAAAAGGGATGATTTACATAGTTTCAGCCAATAAAGGTTGTTTGACCTACTGTGTCATATCATCAATGGTTCCCTCTTGTTCATTTCAAACAGTTATACCTCTGCAAACACAATTTAATCAGAAGTGTCTTATATGATTTCTCCCTTGGAAAATAGCTCTTTGCTTTAATGTGATTGAGCTGTAGGATAAATATAGAAGATATTAAATCATTGTGTTGTACCATTGAGCCATCTAGAGTCATGTTGCTCAGTCCTGATAGGATGATGCTCCCCCAGGGTACGGAAGATGGCAAAGTCCCTTCCCATGAAGTCTGCCGACGTGCCAGAGTACAGCTCCCCATCTGCCAATCAGAAACCAGGGTCAGCAACAAGCAGCCAATGAGATTAGAGATGTTAAGTGTCAGGAAGTCCACTGGCAGACTCCAACCAATCACAAGTGGGATTAGAGTCGGACTCACCTAACATGATGGACGCAGAGAGCATCTTGGGGTCGTAAGGGCTTTTCCCGCGGCCGTTCTCGAAGTGGGACGACTCCAGTCGAAAGATGTTGTCCTGAAGGGAAAGATCAGTGTTCAAGAATAGCCCGTAGGAAGCCCATCTAGAACATTCCAAAACAACACGCAAATGACACAGAAGTTGCGCACTATATAGGGAATAGTGCCATATTAGTGCACTACATAAGGAAAATGGTTTGCAAGAAGTTCACTAAATGGAGAATAGTGTGTCAAATTAGTGCACTTGATGGGAAACAGTGTGTCATTAGAGACCTGAAACCACGTACTGTGGAGTAGAGCTGTACCTTATTGAACTTGTAGATGTATATTAATGACTGACAGACCCCGTCAATCTATGTAAAATAGCACCATGGTATACACACACACACACACGCACACACACAGGACCCATTATATTAATGCAGGACAAGATAGTGGTTTCCCCCCCTTTCCACAGTTGAACAGTTACACCGTGTGGGAACATTGATTAAGCTGCATCTGCTTATCAAGATGATTGATTAAACTGTTGGGTGGGAGAACGATTTCCGCTTGTTGATGTGGGCCTGTGTAATGAGCTTTTTTCCCCACTTTGCACAAATGAAATCATTGGTTAGAAACACTGAATGAGTGGGAAATAGTCACAACAGAAAATAATGATCTAGTCCCTTGTCTTGGTGCAATTTAGATTCTATTGGAGGTACAGCGGGGATGGTGTGTGTGTGTGTGTGTGTGTGTGTGTGTGTGTGTGTGTGTGTGTGTGTGTGTGTGTGTGTGTGTGTGTGTGTGTGTGTGTGTGTGTGTGTGTGTGTGTGTGTGTGTGTGTGTGTGTGTGTGTGTGTGTGTGTGCTGTTGCCCCTTACCTCTGCCCGTTTGCCCATCTCCAGGTAGGCACAGATGGGGTGGAAGGCCCCTGTACCACAGATATACAGGTGGGTGGAGTTGTAGGGCTGGAGCACTCGGATGAAGTTGGAACACTCTTTCTGGCAGGAGACGAGAGACAAACACCTCATCAACATCTCATCAACTTGGGCTCCCGAGTGGCACAGCGGTCTAAGGCACTGCATCTCAGTGCTAGAGGTGTCACTACTGACCCAGGTTTGATTCCAGTCTGTATCACAACCGGCCGTGATTGGGAGTCTCAAAGGGACTCTAACGGTAGGCCGTCATTGTAAATAAGAATTTGTTCTTAACTGACTTGCCTAGTTAAATAAAGGTAAAAAATTAAAATAAATAAACATCTGATCAGTCTCAAACTCTCAAACAAACAAAACTCACATGTTAAAGCTGGAATCGTTAATGATGAAACAGCCATGTCTGTTTGGGATATTACAACAACAAAGAAGTTAGTGGAAACAGAAGAGCACAGTATGTACTGCTATTTGTTTTTCCATGCTGCATGGCGCTCCTCCGCTCGGCAACAAAAGCAATAACAACGGTGGTGTGGCCAGTGGCGCTGTTTCCCCATACTGCGGAGTCCATCTTTAAGTGGCCACTTAGCAACTAGCATTTATTGTATCTGTGTAATTATATACAGCTACAACTAAGCAAATTAAGCAACGATTCAGTTAATATGCTAGTAACTACTTCGAACCAATGTTTGTCCAGTTTTGCTGATTGCAGTTCAATCGTTATTTTAAGTGCAATCGTTATTTTAAATCTGTAGTTATCTTGATCAGCTGAGCTACCACATTCTGCCTACCAAAGTAGCTCTAGAATAGAGAGGTAACTACAGGACATAGTGAGGAAAATATGTGTGTGTGCTTCAGCTGTCTTAATAACATGCTGTAGGTGCAACCTAAAACATCTTCAGATTTGATCAGTCCAGGCAGGAATAAGACTTGGTAGTTGTCTTAACATGCTGTAGGTGCAACTTGGTAGGTGACACTACTGGAAAGCTCCTGCAGTCTGAAGTAGGACTTTCCAGTTCCCGTTGCTGTGGTAAATTGCTTGTGAAATGAAGTTCAGTTTTGCTGAAGGAAATGCCACCTGTGAGCTAAATCAGGCCACGACTGTGTCCTAAATGCACCCCGTTCCCACTACAGTACACTCTGTTTGACCAGGGCCCAGAGGTAGACCCAGAGGTCATATGGTGCTATTTGGGATGCGTTCCATATTCACATCAGATCTCTAATGACCCGTCCATCCGTGTGTGTGAGTGTGTGTCCCCGTTCGTGTGTGTTTCCATGTGTGTCCCCGTCCGTGTGTGTGAGTGTGTGTCCGTCCGTTCGTCCATCAGTGTGTGTGTTTTCCCGTCAGATCTGTAGTGATCCATCTGGTTGAATTTACTGAAGGTATTTGGACTCCCAGCCTCAGCACATGTGGATAGTCCCAGTGCTGGGAGACTGTTTATTCTAACCCTAATGAATGGGATTAGCTCATGTTCTAGCCCTCTGGTAAGCCTACTACAGGGTTCAGTGGGGTACACACATGCTAAAAAGATGAAGGCACGATTCATTTATGAGGAATACACACCTTGAGTTGACTGACACACACACACACAGACACACACAGACACAAAGCCCATTCCAGGTTAATACACACACACACACACGTATCTCTTTCCCGGGTCATTAAGAAAATAAATATCCTAAACCAAAGGTTTATGTTCCGTCTGCACAGAGCCACCTCTAGTCTCAGGGATGCTAACTGCTCAGGCTTCCCTGTCCCTCACAGCAATGAGACATTTCATATAGTTCCTTGCTTCACTAATAAGTAAGCCAGGACCGTGAAAGTGTCAAAAAGTTTTTTTAAAAGGCTGATAGTTCAAAAAATAAGAGAATATGGAAAATAAACCATTCATGGAGTATATCACTCACAGAAGATATAGTATGTATACCTTGGCCTATCTTACATTAACTTAGTGTGTAACCTGTTTCCACCATAAGGTCTTCCTCTGTCAACATGAAATACCAGATTTTGAATAACTAGCCTTTTTGTGTGATGGCTGCTAAATGTCATTGATATCTAACTGGACAGGTTTGAAGGATATCAACCTTGAGTTAAACTTTGGCAGTCAACCCAGGATATTATCGCTAACCCATAGTCACACCAACAGGTCACCCCAGGAGAGGATATTATCACTAACCCATAGTCACAACAACAGGTCACCCCAGCAGAGGATATTATCACTAACCCATAGTCACAACAATAGGTCACCCCAGCAGAGGATATTATCACTAACCCATAGTCACAACAACAGGTCACCCCAGCAGAGGATATTATCACTAACCCATAGTCACAACAATAGGTCACCCCAGCAGAGGATATTATCACTAACCCATAGTCACAACAACAGGTCACCCCCGGATATTATCACTAACCCAAAGTCACACCAACAGGTCACCCCAGGAGAGGATATTATCACTAACCCATAGTCACAACAACAGGTCACCCCAGCAGAGGATATTATCACTAACCCATAGTCACAACAATAGGTCACCCCAGCAGAGGATATTATCACTAACCCATAGTCACAACAACAGGTCACCCCAGCAGAGGATATTATCACTAACCCATAGTCACAACAACAGGTCACCCCCGGATATTATCACTAACCCATAGTCACAACAATAGGTCACCCCAGCAGAGGATATTATCACTAACCCATAGTCACAACAACAGTTCCAGTGTCCAACCAGTATTTCTGTGGTTAGACCAAACCAACAACCTCTAAACCCGGATATGCTCCACCTTATATGGTTCACAACCATGACCGTTACAAGGGTTTACTTGTGTCAACGTCTTCTTAATGACTTTACCTTATGGGCTTCCTAACATTCCGGCAACGTTCGGGCAACAACAGGGCAATGGAAGAAGCAATGTCTTCCTCCATCATTCTCACATTGCTATTATATACATTGTAAACTGTCTCATTAATTATCTTACTGACAGACAGAGATGTTTAGGTTTTCTCATGGTCGTTAGACTAATTTCCAGCCAGGCATTTTGTGTCTCTGTGTGTGCGAGTGTTTGTGTGTGTGTGTGTGTGTGTGTGTGTGTGTGTGTGTGTGTGTGTGTGTGTGTGTGTGTGTGTGTGTGTGTGTGTGTGTGTGTGTGTGTGTGTGTGTGTGTGTGTGTGTGTGTGTGTGTGTGTGTGTGTGTGTGTGTGTGTGTGTAATATTGAGTGCATGTTGTGTGTGCCAAGGCTCTGACAGACATTTACTCAGCCTAGTCAGACATGCTACTCTGCAATTTTCTAGGTGAAAAATGACTTCTCTACACACAAACTGTGTTGTTACCTGAATATCACTGCATCCTCTGTGGAGAGAAGGGTCATTATTGGGAATAACTGATTACTTTCCCTTGAAAGAAGGGGGAATTAGTAGGCAGCTTTGTTTAAGGTAGATGGTTGACTGTGTTTTGAGAGCACACAGTGAACCTAACATGCAACAGTCTGCAGATAAAACTATAACTTCTGGACTAAATGAGAATCATTACTCACTCTGCACTGTGTTGAACCATTCAACATGTTCTGCATCACTTGTCTTTTAGGGCTGGGAATTCCCAAGGACCTCACAATATGATATCATCACAATATTTAGGTGCTGAAATTCTATGTAGTGTGATTCTATATGTATTGTGATTCTATAGGTATTGTGATTACATATGTATTGTGATTCTATGAGTATTGTGATTACATATGTATTGTGATTCTATATGTAGTGTGATTCTATATGTATTGTGATTCTATATGTATTGTGATTACATATATATTGTGATTCTACATGTATTGTGATTACATATGTATTGTGATTCTAAAAGTAGTGTGATTCTATATGTAGTGTGATTCTATATGTATTGTGATTACATATGTATTGTGATTCTATAAGTATTGTGATTACATATGTATTGTGATTCTATATGTAGTGTGATTCTATATGTATTGTGATTCTATATGTATTGTGATTACATATATATTGTGATTCTACATGTATTGTGATTACATATGTATTGTGATTCTAAAAGTAGTGTGATTCTATATGTAGTGTGATTCTATATGTATTGTGATTACATATGTATTGTGATTCTATATGTATTGTGATTACATATGTATTGTGATTCTATATGTATTGTGATTCTATATGTAGTGTGATTCTATATGTAGTGTGATTCTATATGTATTGTGATACTAAAAGTAGTGTGATTCTATATGTATTGTGATTCTATATGTATTGTGATTCTATATGTATTGTGATTCTAAAAGTAGTGTGATTCTATATGTAGTGTGATTCTATATGTATTGTGATTCTATATGCAGTGTGATAACATATGTAGTGTGATTCTATATGTAGTGTGATAACATATGTATTGTGGTTCTAAAAGTAGTGTGATTCTATATGTATTGTGATTCTATATGTAGTGTGATAACATATGTATTGTGGTTCTAAAAGTAGTGTGATTCTATATGTAGTTTGATTCTATATGTATTGTGATTCTATATGTAGTGTGATTCTATATGTATTGTGATTCTAAAAGTTGTGTGATTACATATGTATTGTGATTCTATATGTAGTGTGATTCTAAAAGTATGGTAATTCTATATGTAGTGTGATTCTATATGTAGTGGGATAACATATGTGTTGTGATTCTATATGTAGTGTGATAACATATGTATTGTGATTCTAAAAGTAGTGTGATTCTACATGTATTGTGATTATATATGTAATGTGATAACATATGTATTGTGATTCTATATGTAGTGTGATTACATATGTATTGTGATTCTAAAAGTAGTGTGATTACATATGTATTGTGATTCTAAAAGTAGTGTGATTACATATGTATTGTGATTCTAAAAGTAGTGTGATTCTATATGTATTGCGATTCGATACTTTGATTTTATTTGATGTTCGAAACATTTTGCCTTCAGGAAGTATCTATACCCCTTGACTGAATTCAAAATTGATTAAATTGACACAATACCACATAATGAACCCCAAGTTAAAACATATTTTTAGATTTTTTGCAAATGTATTGAAAACAAAATTAAGAAATATCTAGTTTACATAAGTATTCACACCCCTGAGTCAATACTTTGTAGTAGCACCTTTAGCATTGATTACAGCTGTGAATCTATCTTGGTAAGTCTCTAAGAGCTTTCTACTCCTGAATTGTGCAACATTTGCCCATTATCTTTTTCAAAATTCTTTAAGCTCTGTCAAATTGGTTGTTGATCATTGCTAGACAACCGTTTTCAGGTCTTGCCATAGATTTTCAAGTAGATTTAAGTCAAAACTGTATCTCGGCAACTCAGGAACATTTGGCCTTGTGTGTTAGGTTATTGTTCTGCTGAAAGGTGAATTCGTCTCCCAGACAGAACCAAATTTTCTTCTAGGATTTTACCTGTGCTTAGCTGCATTCCGTTCACAAAAAGTGAATTGCTTTGCCACATTCTTTTCAGTATTACTTTAGTGCCTTGTTGCAAACAGGATGCATGTTTTGGAATATTTGTATTCTGTACAGGCTTCCTTGTTTTCACTCTGTCAATTAGCTTAGTATTGTGGAGTAACTACAATGTTATTGATCCATCCTCAGTTTTCTCCTATTAAACTCGAACTGTTTAAAAGTCACTCTTGGCCTCATGATGAAATCTCTGAGCAATTTCCTCCTCTCTGGCAACTGAGTTCAAATATCAATATAATATCGTCCAACAGTAATATCACGATATGTAACTGTATCGATCCCTCATCGCTATAATCAACTCTCTCAGAGAGGGGCTATTGGCTATGGGATTGGGCAATAATGGGCTATGGGATTGGGCAATAATCCATAACTGAATCAAATGAGTCACATTCCTGACTGAATCATACCAAACCTACTGAGTCATATTGTACTAAGCCCAGTGAATCACCAGTAAGACATTTGGGCAGAGAGTGCTGTACTGTTGCATTTGTTCCACGGCTCCAAATTGAGTGGAGAAATTCAACACTTAGGAGCTAGGAATGCTTTTGTAATGTCCTAATCAAGCATTCGTGCCCACAAAAATGGAGGTTTCATCGCCTCATTTTCTAAAGTAAACATTTTTGCAGCATGCAAATGCCTCATCAATGTGTGTGTGTTAATGCGCGCATGCATCTGTGTGTGTGTGTGTGTGTGTGTGTGTGTGTGTGTGTGTGTGTGTTATAGAGTACACGTGTGTGTATCTGGTCATGTGTACAGCAGGAATGTCTGTATGTATCTGTGTTTGGGCAGTGCTGTGTTTATAACCCAAAAACCTGCCACAGACTATGACACAAGTGGAACCTCTGTGATTTATAGACTGAACTACGTAATCCCACATAATCCTAGAGCCCCCTCCACTCCACTGCATGTACACTCAGCCATGAAATTAGAAGCAGATACGACACGAGGGTTGTGTGTAAACCCCACATGAGATAACACACACAATCTGATAAGTAACACACACACTGTTTCTCTCTCTCTCTCCGAGATAACGCACACAATCAGATGGCACACCCACACACACTCCCTTCATCTCTCTCTCAAACACACACACAGACACACACACTGAGTTCAGCTGTGCATGCAGAAACTTGGTAGATAAATAAACAGAGTGATGTGATGTACTGCGTTCTTGCCACCGTGCCAACAGGCCAACAGCGAGAGGAGCGTTGTGTACTTTCTGAACCAACAAACAAACACAGTGGGGAAGGAACGCTTCCAGGGGACCACAAGGTCATGGAAACTACTAGCTATGTTAGTTTGGATCAATGTTGCTATAATGTTGCTTCCACATCATTTCCACAACAAACATCTTCTAAATGTTTCCATCTGACGACGTTGAAACGATGTGGAAAAATATTATTATTCATGTTAGGTTATTATAGGTTATTCATTATTAATGTTAGATTATTATAGGTTATTCATGTTGCAGGTAACACACTAACAACATACCAGACAAGCTAGTTACATGGGTTGCTAATGGAAACACACTAACAGCATGTCAGACATGCTAGTTACGTAGGTTGCTAATAGTAACACACTAACAGTATGTCAGACATGCTAGTTACGTAGGTTGCTAATGGTAACACACTAACAGTATGTCAGACATGCTAGTTACGTAGGTTGCTAATGGTAACACACTAACAGTATGTCAGACATGCTAGTTACGTAGGTTGCTAATGGTAACACACTAACAGCATGTCAGACATGCTAGTTACGTAGGTTGCTAATGGTAACACACTAACAGCATGTCAGACATGTTAGTTACGTAGGTTGCTAATGGTAACACACTAACAGCATGTCAGACATGCTAGTTACGTAGGTTGCTAATGGTAACACACTAACAGCATGTCAGACATGTTAGTTACGTAGGTTGCTAATGGTAACACACTAACAGCATGTCAGACATGTTAGTTACGTAGGTTGCTAATGGTAACACACTAACAGCATGTCAGACATGTTAGTTACGTAGTTTGCTAATGGTAACACACTAACAGCATGTCAGACATGCTAGTTACGTAGTTTGCTAATGGTAACACACTAACAGCATGTCAGACATGCTAGTTACGTAGTTTGCTAATGGTAACACACTAACAGCATGTCAGACATGCTAGTTACATTCCCCTGCATAAGCTGTATGTAGATAAGTTAAAGTATAGCCTGCAGGTAACATACACCACATGTATCAATCTATTGTGTCAGGCTACATAAGAGTGATAAGTGGTTATAAGGTGACTCGCAGAACTTACCCCGAGGTCTTTCCCCGCCCACTTGCACTCGTCACGCTTTGAGGGCGTGGCTGGCCATGCGATCTATGAAGAGGAGGAGAGAGGGAGTGTTATAATACGGAACAGAGGAGAGGATGTGTCATTGAGAAAGATTATAAACAACAACATCATTGAGTTTTATCTCAATCTCTTCATTCGAAGATTCAACCATGGACACTCTTACTGACAGTTGTGGCTGCTTTGTGTGATGTATTGTTGTCTCTACCTTCTTGCCCTTTGTGCTGTTGTCTGTGCCCAATAATGTTTGTACCATGTTTTATTCTGCTACCGTGTTGTGTTGCTACCATGTTGTTGTCATGTTGTGTTGCTACCATGCTGGGTTGTCATGTGTTGCTGCTTTGCTATGCTGTTGTCTTAGGTCTCTCTTTATGTGGTGTTGTGTTGTCTCTCTTGTTGTGATGTGTGTTTTGTCCTATATTTATATTGTATGTATTTTTTGTTTTTTTTGTCATTGTAAATAAGAATTTGTTCTTAACTGACTTGCCTAGTTAAATAAAGGTTAAATAATTTTTTTATAAATACAATCATTTAAAAGTGAGGGAGTGGTATACTAAGGAACAGAGGAGAGAATGTGTCATACGAACAGAGAGAGTGAGTCATCACATAAAAACAGAGAGAGGGAGTGCACAATAATATTCTGGGGTCCATTCAGGGGGTAGTCTAACCAGGAATTTAACCCAGGTTCATGCAAATGATAGTCCAACACATTTGCCATTGCACCAAAGTGTGAGAACCTCTGGATGAGTATGCTAAGTGTTGCACGTAGCTTGCTACCTTGTTATGCTGAAGGGAAGTGAGTTTTGTAAGAGAGACAGATAGCTTTAAAGGGAGCACAGTGTAAGTCACTACCAGTTTAGACTGGCTCCTAGCTAGCAACATTAGGCCTAGTCTTATTCACTTGCTGGGTCAAAATTAATTCCCCCCCAAATCTTTAGGTGGACCCAGGTTTAAAAACATTTGGGAACCCCCTGTGTAAGCTTAGCTTTACACTCCTGAAAGTTAAATAACCAGAGCACTCCTGAGGCCCTTTGGAGGGTCATTTACGACGTTCAATTAAAGATGCTGGTCCTTATGGTTTTACCATCTGTCACATTCGTGTGTGTGTGTCCCGCCAGTGTCCCCTGAATTATAAAAACAGATCGTGTGTGTATCTCACCAGTGTCCCCTGAATTATAAAAACAGATTGTGTGTGTCCCGCCAGTGTCCCCTGAATTATAAAAACAGATTGTGTGTGTATCTCACCAGTGTCCCCTGAATTATAAAAACAGATTGTGTGTGTCCCGCCAGTGTCCCCTGAATTATAAAAACAGATTGTGTGTGTCCCGCCAGTGTCCCCTGAATTATAAAAACAGATTGTGTGTGTCCCGCCAGTGTCCCCTGAATTATAAAAACAGATCGTGTGTGTCCCGCCAGTGTCCCCTGAATTATAAAAACAGATTGTATGTGTCCCGCCAGTGTCCCCTGAATTATAAAAACAGATTGTGTGTGTCTCGCCAGTGTCCCCTGAATTATAAAAACAGATCGTGTGCTGGGGCCGGACTCGTAATAAGAGCTGGAATAATCATCCACACGCATGAAGGTTGAGGAGTACAACAAGTCATAGAAGTGTAGGTACCAGAATGCAGGTAGGTGCTAGAACATGTGTAAACACCCACACATGGTATGCTCATGGCACTAGAAAAACACCACACATAGCAGGTTAGCAAACACACACACCATGCGGGCACACACACACACACACACACACACACACACACACACACACACACACACACACACACACACACAAACACACCATATGCGGGGACACACACACGCATCCTTCTAGCGTATCTCTCGTCAGGATCAGCTGAGCTGTTCTGTCAGAGCAAGGGGACCTGCAGTGCACATCTGGGTAATTGTATTAGATTTGCTAAATCACCACTTTTCCACTTATCTTTCTCTGCATTATCAAAGATCTGAATAGGGAAAACACATCCGCGCCAAGGGCCCAAAATAATTATGTAATTCTCTTATATTTAAATAGCCTCTGCAATGCAATGCATACAGTGTGTGTGTGTGTGTGTGTGTGTGTGTGTGTGTGTGTGTGTGTGTGTGTGTGTGTGTGTGTGTGTGTGTGTGTGTGTGTGTGTGTGTGTGTGTGTGTGTGTGTGTGTGTGTGTGTGTGTGTGTGTGTGTGTGTGTGTGTGTGTGTATTTCAGCGTCTAAGCGCCTTTGTAGTTTCTCCAGTGCCTCAGTGCTTCTTGTTCACATCAATCTCCACGTCTGTGATAGCTGTCAGAATCAGATAAAAAAGACTCTTAACTCTCCTATAACCTGTTCCAGGTGGACTGATGGAATTATAAACAGGCCTGTCTGGAAAAAGAGACAGAGAGATGGAGAGAAAGGGATGGAGGGAGGAAATCACAGTAATGGACTCCAGAGAGATGGAGAGAGGAGCAGGAGTGGGTCTCGAATAACAAAGGGCTGCTGCTCAATCAAAGATGGTTTTTCATTTGAACACACTATGTTCACTAGCCAATCAGCATCATACTCTGTGCTCACTAGTCAATGAGCATGACCTCTGCACTCCGAGATCCAAACTTCCAATTAGAATAGGTTTGGATATAACGTGAACCTAAATCCTGATCATGCCGTATAGCAGATCTAGTCAAATGGAATCCGGTCTACCAACTTGTTTAATTACATTTATTCAATTATATTCCTGTCCCCCAACCATCTGCACAGAGGAACATCATCCCAATGAAAAACATGTTTATACATAGCTCTGCCATATACAGCTGAGTGCATTCTAATTACTCAATCATCCTCACTTCCTTTTGCTAATTATTCATACAGATCACCATAGGAAAGTTCAGACAGCTTTCAGCTTTCAGTATTTATGGGAAATGCGGTCCAAGTCTTCTTCTCTCAGAGTTTGATTTGGCAGTGAGGTCCCTTCCATAGCTCCATAGATTTGCTATTATGTGTTTTCATTGGCAGTTACTAAATGGACGGCTTGCCTATACACTGGACCTCCTGTCTGAATCAATATCCACTCTTTAAAAGTGGGTTTATTTTATTTCATGTACATGTGCCTTTTACTGGAAAAATTGAGAATAAGCGGCCCATTGTATGTCTACATTGATGCAAGACCCATAGAGCAAATGTTGGTTTTGTGTGGTCCGTGTGGTCATTGTGTTTTCTTCATAATGTTGAACTTGTGTGCGGTCAAAGAGTAGGACTCTTACCTGTTTGTGCTCTCTGTTGAGATTGACCAAGTCGAAGGAGAAGACGTGGTCCTCGGCACCCACCAACAGTCTTCCTCTCTCCTCGTCCAATAGGAAGGTGTCGTAGCCGGAGCTGTTGGTGAGGCCGTTGAAAGTGATGAGGTTACTGGATTCTACCATCTCTGAAACACACACAGAGGACAGAGCATGGTGAGTCTAAAGCAGATAGACAGACGGATGGATGGAAGAGGAAGAAAGGTGGACAGATGGATGAATGGATGGGTGTGTAGACAGACAGACAAGGGTTTAACAGTTCCAGTCATTTTCCCCAAATTCCCTGCTTTTCTAGAAATCATGGTTGTAGGATTCCTGGATTTCCAGCTTATTCTCTCTTAATTCCAGACACCTCCCAACCAGGATTTCTGGGAAATACAGAGCGTTTTGGGAAAGGTACAGGAATTAAACAACCCTAGAATAGACAGACAAAAATATCTAAAGAGCTTCAATTTAGATGCGCTGCATGTCGATAGTCAATGTTACGATTATAACCAACAGCAAATGAATTGTGGCACAACAGAGTATTGTATGACTGTGTTCCTGGTAAAGGGACACAGACAGATGAAGAATTTAAGTTCTGGGAGTTCAGATTTCTCAAGCTAGACACTTCTAAAAAGGTTCACCAAAACTGCCCTTTGGGATGTCACACAGTTCTGGTCAGGCATGACGTCAGCCCTCTAAGGTGGACACTGCGTGACCCAATCTCAGCATGGCGCAAAAGCTGCCCAAGCATGTGATTGGCTGAATCTTTTATAGGCACTCGGGGCAGGGCTGTGTGTGGTCAGTTAAGAAGTGTAGTACAGTGTGTGCAGAGGCACCTGCATAAACAGCAGGTGGAGGCAGAACAGTAAGTTCCTATAAACCTGTCAGGTCAACTAAACATCCCCCAACCTGAGACAAAACCTCTGACAGTAGTAACAGCATGTTGAGACTGCTGAGATAAAGCCGAGCCAGCCTTCATTACACCAACTAAAATAACCAACTCAGAAGACAACAGTGTTGCTGTGTTTTTGCCTCTGGTTCCTCAATACGAATCAGAATTGCTACTCAACCAAACAACCTGGTCAAAAAACGTTCCTAGAAAATCTGAAAGAATGATTAAGATAAGTGAGCATGATGATAACATAATTGATGCGTCTCTTACAGTTTTTCGGGGGTCGGATTCTGCCCTACTTCGTATCTGCTTCCATTCAGGCTACACTCCTTGTATCAGACACACCTGGACATACTGTAGACATATGGCCTGTACAGAAATTACAGGTACATTAAAAACCCATGTCTCAGCACCATGCATCACGCTAGCTCTTCCATCACCGTCCCCACTGGCAGTCTGGACTGCCATCTCCTCTGAGCCCTGATTGACGGGCGGCTAGAATATCGCCCTAAATGGCACACTATTAACCCTACATAGTGCACTACTTTTGACCAGGGCTCTATGGGTCCTAGTCATAAGTAGTGTACTATGTCGGGAATAGGATGCCACTTGGAACCTTAACCCCAGAGAAGCCATCTGCGCCCACTCTCCCTGGGTATTGTGGGTAAGATCGTGGACATCTGTGTGTATAGAGAGAAGAAGGAGGAGAGGGGGTGGGGGGGTGTCAGTGATCCTCTCGTCTGTGTCAACATCGCTCTGTATCAAGTGTTCCATGGTATTCCCAATGGGATGAGGAGGGGAAGAGAGCGGGATGAGGGGCGACTGTGGATCACCCAATAAAGCAGCTCACAGCTCATCTAGGTCGGCTAGGGCTGCTTCAAGGCTGAATGGGAGGCTTTCAAGATGTGTGTAGTAGTTGGTGTTACAGTACTGATATTGTGCTGTCTGTATCGCCTTTATGGCAACCTGTCTGTCTGTCTGTCTGTCTATGTGTGTGTGTGTGTGTGTGTGTGTGTGTGTGTGTGTGTGTGTGTGTGTGTGTGTGTGTGTGTGTGTGTGTGTGTGTGTGTGTGTTGTTCATAGGTACGTCATTATACAGTACTTGTGTGCAATTCTGTGTGCACGCTGCTGCCTATGTATGCATGTCCATCAGTCATCTAACAGCTTCTCCAACAGTTAGAGCAGATGTAACCAGAGAAGAAATATCAAGTAGACAAAGAGAGACTGGCTGACTGATCCAGAGTCTGGAGGCATCGTCAGTGGCTGGCCCATCATCACCGGGCCAACAGCCTATCAGATAACCCTTTACTCCTAATCAACCAATCAGCTATGACAGCCCCCGGACAGGAAACAAGTTATAGTGAGCACAAGGAAAAGTGCTTTACAGTGAAGGTAATGGTTGAAGAGGTGGACTTCTATTACATACAGTAAGTAAAGGGGAAAATGGAGAGAGTTGGTCAGAGAGGAAGGGAAGAGATGGAAGAAAATAAGTCACATATTGAACTGTGATGGTTTTTAAATGGAGTTGATAACTGATAACCTGAATAGAACTTCTGCTACAAAAACAAAAGGTGAGGAAGAGAGGGTGAAAGAGGAGAATGGAAGAGGGAGACTTATGAGAGACCACAGGAGGTTGGTGGCACCTTCATTGGGGAGGACAGGCTTCTGGTAATGACTGGAGCAGAATTAGTGGAATGATATCAAATACATCAAACACATGGTTCCCAGGTGTTTGATGCCATTCCATCTGCTCCGTTCCGGCCATTATTATGAGCCGTTCTCCCCTCAACAGCCTCCACTGTGAGAGACAGAGAACAGATAAAGAGAGCGAGACGGATATACCAAGACAATGGACAGAGACAAAAAATAGGAAGAGCAGACGAGATCTGCTCATCTCAAAACAGAACAGAAAGGTATGCAGCTATGCTCTCTTCCATTTTGGCCCTGGATCTGACACTTCCTGCCCCTTTAAAAGCCCTCTAAAAGTGAGCGACTGTTGAACCCTGGAGCCAGGAATTTGCACGCTCTCTCCATAATGGCAGCCGTGGAGATCCATCGCGAAAGGTTTCCCCCAGATGGGCCGGAGATTAAACACATGCCACATATTTCAACACGTCGTGTTCTCAGAGTAAGACAAGTTGGGATGGTAGGCTGAGCAAGGCATTGTCGTAGCTGAGGATCGCCACGGCTGCGAGGCCGATGGAACTGGGGCGAGACACCTAAGAACCCAAGAGGTAAAGACGGACACGCTCGTTCAGAGACATGTTCACACACAGCACACACAGAGCACAACGGCCTTGTGCAAGGGAGCAGATGTACAGTCACACACACACAGAGATATAAACACACACACAAGCATGCACGCACACACACACTCCTCTTCCCAGACTAAGTTGTAATCCAATCAGTGTTTCTGCAATGGCAGCATTAACCAGTGGAACACTGAGCCCACTCAGCAGTTTCTACCACACACACACACACTCTGCCCAACACCGCCACACTCCCACCTCTTTCAAACACACACACACACACACACACACACACACACACACACACACACACACACACACACACACACACACACACACACACACTGCCCCACACCACCACACTCCCACCTCTCTCACACACACACACACACACACACACACACACACACACACACACACACACACACACACACACACACACACACACACACACACACACACACACACACACACACACACACACACACACACACACACACACACTGCTGCCCATCTCACACACTCACTTATACAAACCTCCTTCTCTTCAAACACATCCTCTGTTTCCCTGCTCTCCCTCACACACAGAAGACAGGTAGGTGGGGCTGAATCTGGACCACAGACCTGTCTGTCTGTCTGTCTGTCTGTCTGTCTGTCTGTCTGTCTATACCTGTGCCTGCTCAGGCACACACCTCTCCATGTGTTCAAGCACTCTTTCTCCGCGTGGACATGTGTTCGCATTAAGTACGTCCTCGAAACCGATAAACACTCCTGATTCATTCAAATAAATGATTCGCTCCCTATCGTACGCCATTATGGGAAATAACCTGGCTCTTGTTTTATTTTAAAAGCCTCTGGGGGAAAAAACTATCCAAATTGAAATCTCAAGTGTGATTGTCAGGAGGAGTGCCCTTCATCTTTCCATTCTCTAAACAGAGAGGCCTTTCAGTCGCCTACACCCTCTACACTCAGCACAATGGCAGAATAACCAAACATGAAAAGCGGCGAGACATTCAATTATGTTTATATATGTTTATCTGAATGACTCGAGCATAAAAGTAAGGCCCAACAGGAAAAAAGCACTTCACAATAAACTTATGCAACACTAGGCTATAGGAATAATAGCAGCATTTATTGGGGAGTGTTGGTAGTGGGAGAGAGGTATTCTGGGGAACAGAAGTAGAGACTACCTGTGTTTGAAATCGCCTCATTTCCTCTTTCACCATTTCATTTCCTGTTTCTCTGCCAGATCTGTCGTTGGCACTAGTTACCACAGCCACAAAGTCAGAAGGCCCGCCTACTTGACCAATCAGATGAGGGAGTGTGATGACCTGTATACAGGCGGTTCATGGGAAATGATCGATCAGATGAAGAATTGTGATGATGCGTATGCCGACCGGCTTGCAGGGGCAGACAAGATACATGCTTTTACCTTGTGATCCATCAATGATTTGGTTTCTATTAGCTACAATAATAAAACCAAACGTTCTAAATGCAAAGTGGTAATCAGATGTCCTATTCAAACTATCATTATGTTTGCACTTACTCACAGTTACTTGTCTTAACCCCAAATAGGTTTACTCCAATATCTGCATTGTTTTTAAAATGGCATGTAGACAAACAAATTGACACATCTTGATTTTCAATTTTCAATTTCAAGTAATCCGCAAGTAAAAAGTGCAGTTTCACAGAAAGGTTCACAGAAGTTTTTTAATTTTTAAATTGGCTGATTTAAGATGGAAAACTTCAGCCCTGTTACATTTACTAATTCAAAGTTGCAAAATGTAGAAATCACTCCATTTCCTTGTTGCAAAATGTCTAATAGTGTGCCTAATTTCAGTTTGTAACTAAACAAGCAAGTATAGTGTGGAGAATCTAAACCGCTGTGAAATATATTTTCAATAACCATTTTTTTTCACTGTTTGAAGCTGGTGTACAAAACCAAAAGTATAAGATGCAAAAATGAAACTTAAGAACGGGAAGCATAGAAATAGGGACTTGCTTTTAAGAGAATGACAGATCTACAACTCACATTTCTATGTGAACTTGGTCAGGTTGCCCCAAAACGTACATACTGCAACTTTAACTTAACATAGCCTTGCCGTCCACCTTTTCGTCATTTCCTACCAGTTTCCGTCTCTGTACAAAGACATGGTGTTCAGGCTATGGAAGATGGCAAGACATGTTATAATAATAATTGATTGGACTTACAGTACATGGCACTTTTCTAGACACCCAAAGCTCTTTATAATGTAAGGGGAAACTCTCCACCCTAACCCCACTTACATAGTATACTTCTATTTCTTTTATTGGCCCATCCCCCCCTCTCTTCGAAGGACAAAGTAACTTTGTTTTACATTTTAGTTTTTTTATCAGATATTTTGTTACATATATTGTACATTATTCATACAATTTACATACATGGTGCTTTTATAGACAGTATTAAATGATAGGAATACGGTTTGATATACACATTACACATCAAATGGTATGACAGACTCTTGCAATGAGTACCATGGGATCTTTAGCGACCACAGAGTCAGGACACCCGTTTCAGGTCCCATCTTCCATTTTATTGAGGAACATGACATTGTTAGTTATACTTCAAAATGATTCAAATGAAATGAATGTTGTAAAAGTGTATAGAGTAAATTACAGTGATCTGTCTTTGGACTTCTTGTTCATTTCAGAAGCATATTTCTCTTGGGCGTTTGTTTGTCTGTCTATCCGCTGGTGGCATCCATACGTCTTTGTGCCAACAACCTGAAATGGAAAACCATTGAATGGGAGACTTTTACTCTCCCAAATGAGTAGTTTTCTTTCCTGCCAAAGGCTGAGCATCTGTTGAAGGTCAATAACATGATGTATTACTATTAGAATGAAAGGCAG
Source organism: Salvelinus fontinalis (assembly GCF_029448725.1). Classification (NCBI taxonomy): domain Eukaryota; kingdom Metazoa; phylum Chordata; class Actinopteri; order Salmoniformes; family Salmonidae; genus Salvelinus; species Salvelinus fontinalis. The sequence continues at coordinate 59,475 of NW_026601219.1, forward strand.
CTCTATCAAACACAATAACTCTGTGCTTGGAATGGAATCCCTTATGTTAGCTAGCTAGCTTATTTTAGATGAGTAGCAACAGTTAGCTACTAGTTTCTCAATGTTATAGAATTTTAGTGACGTTGCCAATTCCTGTTCCCGAATGTATTTAGTTCCTCACACTTGAACTCGATATGCCATTTTGAGAATGAGGTGTTTCCCGCGAAACTTAATGCACTCCCACACTCCCTCATCTGATTAGTCAGGTAGGCGGGCCTTTTGAGACGGCATACGTGTCATCATACTCACTCATCTGATTAGTTGAGTAAGTGGGCTTTCTGACATTGTGGCTGTGGTAACTAGTGACGTCCTAGATCTGTTGGCATAGCTTCCTGTTTCCTGGATGGGGTTGACAGGAGGAGTGTATGTCGATGTGTGTGTGTGGTCTTGTTATACTATCCTCGTGGGGACCTGAAATCCCCAGAAGTCCCCACAAGGATAGTAAAAGAAGGAAAATTCTCCCTTGTGGAGAACCATTTTCCCCATGAGGAAAATGGCTATTTTAAGCTTAGGGGTTAGGTTTAGGGTTACAATTAGTAGGGTTTGGGTTACAATTAGGGTTAGGGGTTAGGTTTAGGCATTAGGGTTAGGTTTAGGGGTTAAGTTTAAGGTTAGGGGTTAGGGAAAATAGGATTTTGAATGTACATCAATTTTAGGTCCCCACGAGGACATAAAAACTAGTGTGTGTGTGTGGGGGGGGGGGGGTAAAAACCAGTGTGTGTGTGTGTGGGGGTGGGGGGGGGAGATTGGTGTGTGTGTGTGTGTGTGGGTGTGTGGGTGTGTGGGTGGGAGATTTGTGTGTGTGTGTGTGTGTGTGTGTGTGTGTGTGTGTGTGTGTGTGTGTGTGTGTGTGTGTGTGTGTGTGTGTGTGTGTGTGTGTGTGTGTGTGTGTGTGTGTGTGTGTGTGTGTGTTGCGTGCGGAGAGTGTGTGGAGAGAGAGGAAGAGATTGAAGATAAATCTGAACAGATCTTGCAGATGATTTGGGAGCTACCTGTTTATCTTTCAAAGAACAATAACAGACTTTGGAAAAGGAAAACGCCCTTCTCCCACCCAACACCAACAGTCTGGTTTGGCATCCATCTCTCTGTCTCTCTCTTTCCCTCACTCCATTCTGGGTGTGTGGTGCGGTGTGGTTTTTCTGCGCCCTCGAGCCAACCTCCGCTGCAGAGCAAGCACAGGTGGTGGACGCATTTCAATGGAAAGGTGGGGGAGGCTTTGAGCAACACATTTTTTTAATGTTATCTTAATTAAGCCCTGGGATAGCCAAAAGCCTTGATGCTTGGCCTCTCCTCTCCTTCCTCCTTTTTCTGCACTTCTTCTCCCCTTTCGCAGCTGCTGGTGTGTGTGGCAGGTTGCCGCAGTAACGGTTACTATAACAGAAACGTCCAAAACCGATGGATTAATCCGAAACGACGATTGACAGGCATTGAAAACGGCTGCGAGTGTGAACAGAAACTTGAAATACAGGTGTCTCGCCCTTAGTGACACTGACACACCATTTAAACACAGGAACTATTCATGTCTAAACCTAGGGACTCTTTTGAGGGTTTAGACACTTCAAAGTGTTCCATTGGACAGAACATGTGGATGAATGTTTCATTCAGTTGGTTCTCCATTTCATGGACCTGGTTGGATTCTGAGGTCACTCTACTGTACTTATGCCTGTTTTTGACACACTTTTTCTTTAACACTGAACCAAACATTATAGCCTTGATTTCTCCACAGTGGTAGCTATTCCTGAGAGAGTAACCATCCTTTATGATTTCTCCACAGTGGTAGCTATTCCTGAGAGAGTAACCATCCTTTATGATTTCTCCACAGTGGTAGCTATTCCTTAGAGAGTAACCATCCATTATGATTTCTCCACAGTGGTAGCTATTCCTGAGAGAGTAACCATCCTTTATGATTTCTCCACAGTGGTAGCTATTCCTTAGAGCACAGGTGTCAAACTCATTCCACGGAGGGCCGAGTGTCTGCGGGTTTTCGTTCCTCCCTTGTACTTGATTGATGAATTAACATCACTAATTAGTTAGGAACTCCCCACACCTGGTTGTCTAGGGCTTTATTGAAAGGAAAAACCAAAAACCTGCAGACACAAGGCCCTCCGTGGAATGAGTTTGACACCCCTGCCTTAGAGAGTAACCATCCTTTATGATTTCTCCACAGTGGTAGCTATTCCTGAGAGAGTAACCATCCTTTATGATTTCTCCACAGTGGTAGCTATTCCTTAGAGAGTAACCATCCTTTATGATTTCTCCACAGTGGTAGCTATTCCTGAGAGAGTAACCATCCTTTATGATTTCTCCACAGTGGTAGCTATTCCTTAGAGAGTAACCATCCTTTATGATTTCTCCACAGTGGTAGCTATTCCTGAGAGAGTAACCATCCTTTATGATTTCTCCACAGTGGTAGCTATTCCTTAGATCACAGGTGTCAAACTCATTCCACGGGGGGCCGAGTGTCTGCGGGTTTTCGCTCCTCCCTTGTACTTGATTGATGAATTAACATCACTAATTAGTTAGGAACTCCCCACACCTGGTTGTCTAGGGCTTTATTGAAAGGAAAAACCAAAAACTTGCAGACACTAGGCCCTCCGTGGAATGAGTTTGACACCCCTGCCTTAGATAGTTAGCATCCTTTATGATTTCTCCACAGTGGTAGCTATTCCTGAGAGAGTAACCATCCTTTATGATTTCTCCACAGTGGTAGCTATTCCTGAGAGAGTAACCATCCTTTATGATTTCTCCACAGTGGTAGCTATTCCTTAGAGAGTTACCATCCTTTGTGATTTCTCCACAGTGGTAGCTATTCATGAGAGAGTAACCATCCTTTACGATTTCTCCACAGTGGTAGCTATTCATGAGAGAGTAACCATCCTTTATGATTTCTCCACAGTGGTAGCTATTCCTTAGAGAGTAACCATCCTTTATGATTTCTCCACAGTGGTAGCTATTCCTTAGAGAGTTACCATCCTTTACGATTTCTCCACAGTGGTAGCTATTCATGAGAGAGTAACCATCCTTTATGATTTCTCCACAGTGGTAGCTATTCATGAGAGAGTAACCATCCTTTATGATTTCTCCACAGTGGTAGCTATTCCTTAGAGAGTTAGCATCCTTTATGATTTCTCCACAGTGGTAGCTATTCCTTAGAGAGTAACCATCCTTTATGATTTCTCCACAGTGGTAGCTATTCATGAGAGAGTAACCATCCTTTATGATTTCTCCACAGTGGTAGCTATTCCTGAGAGAGTAACCATCCTTTATGATTTCTCCACAGTGGTAGCTATTCCTTAGAGAGTAACCATCCTTGTGAATGTTCACTCCATGTTTGTTGCAACCTCTCCTACAGTAGCTACAAACAGTAAGTTCATCGGTATCTACAGTTGAAGTCAGAAGTTTACATACACTTAGGTTGGAGTCATTAAAACTAGTTTTTCAACCGCTCCAGAAATTTCTTGTTAACAAACTATAGTTTTGGCAAGTTGGTAAAGATAAGGACTTTGTGCATGACACAAGTAATTTTTCAAACAATTGTTTACAGGCAGATTTCACTTATAATTCACCGTATCACAATTCTAGTGGGTCAGAAGTTTACATACACTAAGTTGACTGTGCCTTTAAACAGTTTGGAAAATTCCAGAAAATTATGTCATGGCTTTAGAAGCTTCTGATAGGCTAATTGACATCATTTGAGTCAATTGGAGGTTTACCTGTAGATGTATTTCAAGGCCTACCTTCAAACTCAGTGCCTCTTTGCTTGACATCATGGGAAAAACAAAACAAACCAGCCAAGACCTCAGAAAACAAATTGTAGACGCCTGAATGTACCACGTTCATCTGTACAAACAATAGTACACAAGTGTAAACACCATGGGACCCCGCAGCCGTCATACCGCTCAGGAAGGAGACGCGTTCTGTCTCTTAGGGATGAACGTACTTTGGTGTGAAAAGTGCAAATCAATCCCAGAACAACAGAAAGGACCTTGTGAAGATGCTGGAGGAAACAGGTACAAAAGTGTCTACATCCACAGTAAAGCCAGTCCTATATTGACGTAACCTGAAAGGCCGCTCAGCAAGGAAGAAGCCACTGCTCCAAAACCGCCATAAAAAAAGCCAGACTACGGTTTGCAACTGCACATGGGAACAAAGATCCTACTTTTTGGAGAAATGTCCTCTGGTCTGATGAAACAAAAATAGAACTGTTTGGCCATAATGACCATCTTTATGTTTGGAGGAAAAAGGGGGAGGCTTGCAAGCCGAAGAACACCATCCCAACCATGAAGCACGGGAGTGGCAGCATCATGTTGTGGGGGTGCTTTGCTGCTGGAGGGACTGGTGCACTTCAAAAAATAGAAGGCGTCATGAGGTAGGAAAATGATGTGGATATATTGAAGCAACATCTCAAGACACCAGTCAGGAAGTTAAAGCTTGGTCACAAATGGGTCATCCAAATGGACAATGACCCCAAGCACACTTCAAAAGTTGTGGCAAAATGGACAACAAAGTCAAGGTATTGGAGTGGCCATGACAAAGCCCTCACCTCATCCTACAGAAAATTTTATCGTCAGAACTGAAAAAGCGTGTGCGAGCAAGGAGGCCTACAAACCTGACTCAGTTACATCAGCTCTGTCAGGAGGAATGGGCCAAACATAACCAAACTTAGGGCGGGAAGCTTGTGGAAGGCTACCCAAAACGTTTGACCCAAGTTAAACAATTTAAAGGCAATCCTACTAAATATTATTTGAGTGTATGTAAACTTCTGACCCACTGGGAATGTGATGATAGAAATAAAAGCTGAAATAAATCATTCTCTCTACTATTATTCTGACATTTCACATTCTTAAAATAAAGTGGTGATCCTAACTGGCCTAAGACAGGGAATTTTTACTAGGATGAAGTGTCAGGAATTGTGAAAAACTGAGTTTAAATGTATTTGGCTAAGGTGTATGTAAGCTTCCGACTTGATCTGTATCTACAAGTCGTGCTTTACTTTCTAACAGGATGTGCGTAGGTCAACTCAACCCCCCATAGGTTATGAATCAGCCACCCTAACAAGGCATCCCCAACCACAAACTCTTCCTATGACTGGGATAAGAATGGATAGAATTTCAGCTTATAGTGATACTCATCTTTCTTGGGCAAAATAATATATTTCTGAGTAACCGCATGACATTCCTGATTTTCTTTGAGCTGCAAGAGAAAGAGGGAGAAAAGAGAGGGAGAAAAAGAGAGTGAGAGAGGAGAGAGAGAGAGAGAAAGAGGGAGGGATAGAAAGAGAGAGAGAGAAATAGAGAGAGAAATAGAGAGAAATATAGAGAGAGAAATGGAGAGAGAGAAACAGAGAGGGGGAGAGGGACCGTATGTGGAACCATTTAATTATTTGGATTCTCCGCCTGACACTAGGAGTAGACCACAGAGAGTAGTTTAACCAGCCCATGACAACAGAAACGGTTCAACCCTATAAACCCCCCGTGACTGCAGAAACGGTTCAACCCTAAACCCCCCGTGACTGCAGAAACGGTTCAACCCTAAACCCCCCGTGACTGCAGAATGCCCACTCATGCAGGACTAAATGATCCTGTTACCCCAGGCGGGTCATTGTTGTCCCTGTTCTCAATTATGATGAAATCATGCACACGCACGCACACACACACACACGCACACGCACACGCACACACACACACACACACACACAAACACACACACACACACACACACACACACACACACACACACACACACACACACACACACACACACACACACAGGCACTAAGCTTTGCTGAAAGGGAAAGATTGGTGGATCATTAGACCCACTGATGGATTGGGTTTTGAAAGGCGGTGGTTGGTGAGGTCGTGTCTGTTGCCCTCCACTGTTAGTATGGTATGTCTTTAGTCAAGCATAATGTTCAACATTACTAAGGCTTACCAAAGAGTTTGAGATTACACCAAGAGACTCACGCTCACACAATTAACATATACACAAAAGGTGACACAAACACATAGACAGACTGACAGAGACAGAGGGGCAGACTGACAGAGACAGAGAGACAGACTGACAGAGACAGAGGGACAGACTGACAGAGAGACATACTGACAGAGAGACAGACTGACAGAGAGACAGACTGACAGATAGACAAACTGACATACTGACAGAGAGACAGACTGACAGAGACAGACTGACAGACTGACAGGCAGACAGACTGACAGAGAGACAAACTGACAGACTGACAGAATGCCAGAGAGACAGACTGACAGAGACACAGACTGACAGACTGACAGAGAGACAGACTGACAGAGAGACAGACTGACAGAGAGACAAACTGACAGACTGACAGAATGCCAGACTGACAGAATGCCAGAGAGACAGACTGACAGAGACACAGACTGACAGTGACAGACTGACAGAGACAGAGGGACAGACTGACAGAGAGACAGTCGGATACACACACACACATGCACACACACAGACAGACAAACAGAGACTTTTACACATGCACCACACATGCACACCATAGAGACGTTAGCCTGGGTGAAACATGACCCTGGAGTGGTGCTCCTTGTGGCTGACTGACGAGTCTTAGCAGCTGGGTCTGATCCACACACACTGCTGCAACACACACTGTCCACTCAGTAACCAAACCCTCTATACATAAAACACAGGAGTCATCCCTGTCACACACTGGACCCAATGTCCTCACCGTAACCATAGTCAAAATTACAAGTATACATCCATTCTATAAGGATAAACTTCCGCCATACCTTACTTAATTGTTAACTTATAGACGTACGAGATACCAGAGCCGGTCTCAGGGATGGCTAACTCTTTCGATCTCCACTGAGTTGGGTATATCTGCCTTACATGTGGAATGATCTCCAATGCACTTTCATATTGGAGGAATAGGTGCCTCTGTTTAGGACATTTCAGACGGCTGTTAGGGGACCTTTTTACTGAAGAATGTGTGTCTTTTATGACTGTGTTTTGCTTTTCATGTATTGTTGTGTAAAATAATGAGTATTTTAATTTGTGTATTTTATTTTGATGTGTATTGCTGTGTATAATAATATGCATTTTAATGTGTATATTGTATTCTGATGTGTATGGTTGTGTATAATAATGTGTATTTGAATGTGTATATTGTATTTTGATGTGATTTGTTGTGTATAATAATGTGTATTTTATTGTGTTTATTGTATTTTGATGTGATTTGTTGTGTATAATAATGTGTATTTTATTGTGTTTATTGTATTTTGATGTGATTTGTTGTGTATAATAATGTATATTTTATTGTGTTTATTGTATTTTGATGTGATTTGTTGTGTATAATAATGTGTATTTTAATGTGTTTATTGTATTTTGATGTGATTTGTTGTGTATAATAATGTGTATTTTAATGTGTATATTGTATTTTGATGTGATTTGTTGTGCTAGACTGGTACGTCTTCAAAAGAGACCTTGGTCTCAGCATTGACTTCCTGTAAAAAGAAAGGTTACATAAAAACTCTCCAAACTCAGACATCTTCTGTGTAGTTGACAAGGAAAGTTTTACATGGAATTTGCTTTGGGGATTGCATGCTTTGCCTAGGCTAAATAAACATTTTGGGAGATGCACTGAACTTGACCGAAACTCATCAACACCAAACCACAGCTTGTGAATGTCAACGTAACTCTAAAGAGCACACATTTCTCAACACGAATATGAAACGTCCCATTCCAAATAAGGAACAGAAATAAAGTGGAAAAGTGCCTAAAACACAAGCCACACATTGTGTCTGTGACATACAAGCATGTTAACCCTTGCAAGGCTGGCGGCACAGACGTGTGCAGACCAGCAGGCTGGAGTGTTTATGGACATATTCAATCTCTCCCAGTCAGTTTCCCCCACTTGCTTTAACCCACTTGCTTTAACCCACTTGCTTTAACCCACTTGCTTTAACCCACTTGCTTTAACCCTAACGTTGACAACAAACCCTGCGGTCAAATACCCGTAAAATCCGTCAGTTTAAGCTAGAGATACACTTCCACATCCGCGGTGAAAGCTGACAGAGTGTTTGTCAGACCATGAGACATCCCCAAAATC
>NW_026601220.1:0-15000 GCF_029448725.1 Salvelinus fontinalis
TTCAATGTTCCCTACCTATATAGTAGTATCAGTAGTATAGTGTTGTTAAGTTCAATGTTCCCTACCTATATAGTAGTATCAGTAGTATAGTGTTGTTAAGTTCAATGTTCCCTACCTATATAGTAGTATCAGTAGTATAGTGTTGTTCTGTTCAATGTTCCCTACCTATATAGTAGTATCAGTAGTATAGTGTTGTTCTGTTCAATGTTCCCTACCTATATAGTAGTATCAGTAGTATAGTGTTGTTAAGTTCAATGTTCCCTACCTATATAGTAGTATCAGTAGTATAGTGTTGTTAAGTTCAATGTTCCCTACCTATATAGTAGTATCAGTAGTATAGTGTTGTTCTGTTCAATGTTCCCTACCTATATAGTAGTATCAGTAGTATAGTGTTGTTAAGTTCAATGTTCCCTACCTATATAGTAGTATCAGTAGTATAGTGTTGTTAAGTTCAATGTTCCCTACCTATATAGTAGTATCAGTAGTATAGTGTTGTTAAGTTCAATGTTCCCTACCTATATAGTAGTATCAGTAGTATAGTGTTGTTAAGTTCAATGTTCCCTACCTATATAGTAGTATCAGTAGTATAGTGTTGTTAAGTTCAATGTTCCCTACCTATATAGTAGTATCAGTAGTATAGTGTTGTTCTGTTCAATGTTCCCTACCTATATAGTAGTATCAGTAGTATAGTGTTGTTAAGTTCAATGTTCCCTACCTATATAGTAGTATCAGTAGTATAGTGTTGTTAAGTTCAATGTTCCCTACCTATATAGTAGTATCAGTAGTATAGTGTTGTTCTGTTCAATGTTCCCTACCTATATAGTAGTATCAGTAGTATAGTGTTGTTAAGTTCAATGTTCCCTACCTATATAGTAGTATCAGTAGTATAGTGTTGTTAAGTTCAATGTTCCCTACCTATATAGTAGTATCAGTAGTATAGTGTTGTTAAGTTCAATGTTCCCTACCTATATAGTAGTATCAGTAGTATAGTGTTGTTCTGTTCAATGTTCCCTACCTATATAGTAGTATCAGTAGTATAGTGTTGTTCTGTTCAATGTTCCCTACCTATATAGTAGTATCAGTAGTATAGTGTTGTTCTGTTCAATGTTCCCTACCTATATAGTAGTATCAGTAGTATAGTGTTGTTCTGTTCAATGTCCCCTACCTATATAGTAGTATCAGTAGTATAGTGTTGTTAAGTTCAATGTTCCCTACCTATATAGTAGTATCAGTAGTATAGTGTTGTTCTGTTCAAAATAAAACAATATAGACATTCTCTGGACTACACAGAAGAATAGCCCATGGTGGGTGTTCTCTATTGGTTAGCTTCTCAAATGGCACCATATTTACAATATAGTGCACTACATTTGACCAGGGCCCATAGGCCACGGACACGCACCTTGATCCGCTGGGTAGAACCAATTAAATGACTTCATTTTTTTGACACAACTAGTCTGAACAGGACTTGTGAGTAATTTCAATCTGACTCTGAGCTTCAAAAGGGGCATTGAAAATGTTCTCTACTGATTAGTGATAAAGTATTCTCAGCCTTGGGATGTCAGGGCTAGCGCGAAAATGAACACTCTCTGGTGATCCCCCAGGAGAGGGTTAGGAAAGGTTAGGGTTGATTACTTGGTGGGTTTCATTTGAGCCCAGGGCCACAGGGGACAATAAAGTTACAGATTGCATCTTTATGTGGGAAGGTTCATACAATAGAATGACATAGAACTCTAGTGATTTATAGGATCTCTGTGGGCCATACAGTACATTACTCTATCATTCAATTTGAGACGTGAAATTTCTTCTGGCAATAGATACTGTATATAGAGGCTACAGCATATAGGATTATATCACTGAATGAATGTATCAGATTATTAAACAACAAAAAAACACTTTGAACAATGTGTTGGAAATAAAGGAGACGGTTGTTTTGTACAATTTCTCACTAAATATATTTACATGACATACAATTCGCCATCAGTGCAATACATAGGAATGTTGCATATTTACCCAATGTTAGACTCTTTCCTTAATGATATAAAATAAACCAAATGGCAGAAGCTGAATTCAACTCATGTGTAAAGTAACATTTTGCGACTCTCAAATCTTGTAAATAGCTTCACACAAACTCCAAAAAATAGTTCTAGAACCGCCCCATCAACAATCAGATATTTAGCATTGTAAAAGTAAATAGTTCACATGTACATATATATTTTTCATACATGTAATGGATTGCTTTTGTACAAACATTTTGATATAACTTTGGCAGTTTCTCAGGAACAAAGTTATCTTAATAAATATGAAAACAATATCAAACCGTCAGCAGGCTTGCCTTCCAGAGCTCGTGTTCACAGTGGTCGTAAAGAAAGGCTGGAAGCCGATGGCCGAACGGAAAGATTACAGGCAAAAAGAAAAAGAGAAAATAGGATCCACCCTTTCTGTGTAGACTGACAGCACTGGAGGCTTTTCGTTGTTGTCATGGTTATAAAATTACAAACACCTATGAAGGTTTACATAGCAGTCATCGCCGTTAAAAAATGGTCTCTTTTCAGGTTTCGGCTTAAATACAAAGAGTTTTAGGGCCAGGGTACATGGACCCCGACCCTGTGGTCACTGTGAGATGATGGAAGAGACATGGTTGTAAACGGGACATGCACAACAAGTGCTGTGTGAGGGGACGAGTAACAAAACGAGGGTGCAAATGAATGATTTCTAACGATTAAAACGCCACCGTTTTTTTGAGAGAATGATTTTACACTGAACCAAATAATCAAGCAAATTTTTCATCAAACATATTAAGTATCACCATAATTCATCACTATTATCTTTTGTTGTTTGTTTTGTTGTACTTTTTTCCTCTGGTTTGGCACTTTATCAGAACAAATCTAAATGTTGTACAAAAAGGTATTTCATGTCTCGTTAACATAACTCGTAGAATATTGTACTTAATATTGAGCATACGGTAAGTAAACACTGGTACATACTGTAGTTTAAAATGAACATTCCAACAGATGTTTTACGCACATGCACAAAAACAGACAACACAACTCCTCAACTGCCTTCCTTCCTTCCTTCCTTCCTTCCTTCCTTCCTTCCTTCCTTCCTTCCTTCCCCTTGCCTCCCTCCCTCTCGCCTCCCTCCCTCTCTTCCCCTCCTCTCTTCCCTTCTATGCAAGCATCCATTCATTCCATACATTCCTCCATCACATCTCCATACTAGGAGGCCACCTCCTCTGAAGAGCGTACGTCGGTCTTGAGACGACAAAACTCTTTGGCCACTTCGTCGTTGGTCCTTTGAGAGAGTATCCTCATGATGGTGAGTCCGGTGTCGTCCATGGAGATGCTCTTCACCAGGGGGTAGCAGGCACAGCAGCTCCCCTGGTCGGCCAGGTCTCTGAGCTGGAGGACCGCCATGCCGATGATCCGGTCCTCTCTGGCGAAGCAGTAGTCCTTCACTGAGACGTGGAGCTCGTAGCACTCTGGACCGTACTCGTTGCTCAGAACACTGGGGAGGAAGATAGACAACAACATGATCAACATCAGTCCCATTCCTCTCATATTTGTAGTTTATTGAACAGGATAGATAGAACATCTTCATTAACAACAACAACACGCAGTCAGAGAAGTGAGGACATGTCATGTTGTATGACTGATTGATTCATTGATTGATTGATTAGACAATGGAACTCAATCAGTCAGAGACCAGACACCAGACACCAGAGAGCTAAAAGTTAGTTGGATAAAACGAACACAAGCACAGAAACAACACACAAACACACACACACACAGAAACCACACCCAAACACACACAGAAACCACACACAAACACACACACGCACAGAAACCACACACACACACACGACCACAGCCACACACCGCACAGACCACACACACACACCACGAACAGAAACCACACACAAACACACAGAAAACACACAAACACAGACGCACAGAAACCACACACAAATGCATAGAAACCACACAAATACACACACGCACAGAAACCACACACAAACACACACATGCACACAGAAACTACACACAACACATAGAAACCACACAAACACAGATGCACAGAAACCACACACAAACGCACAGAAACCACACACAAACACACACATGCACAGAAACCACACACAAACACACACACACACACACGCACAGAAACCACACACAAACACACAGAAAACACACAAACACAGACGCACAGAAACCACACACAAACACACACACAGACGCACAGAAACCACACACAAACACACACACGCACACAGAAGCCACACACAACACACAGAAACCACACAAACACAGATGCACAGAAACCACACAGAAACCACACACAAACACACACACACAGAAACCACACACAAACATACACAAACACACAGAAACCACACACAAACCACACACAAACACACACGCACAGAACCACCACACACAAACACAAACACAGACGCACAGAAACCACACACAAACACACACACCACTCTCCCTATGTACAAAGGCTAATATCAAAGAGGACATAGCATTTTACAAGAGGTCAGTTGGCTTTGTCCCGTAACAGGGTGTATAATAATGTGTACAATAATATGTAGAATTTGTCAGTGAGAGAGGCTGGCTCGGTGACATCTCTGACAGGAGAGGTTTCATTGTTGTGACTTACTGAAATGAGGGACATTTCAATCACGTTTTGCAACAGAGTTAAATGTCTGTGTTCAGAGCGACCATTATTTCCAAGCCAACCTTTTCTTTAGCAACCTACCTAATTATCCACAGGCTACTAATGGCTTCGGAAGTTTCAAACAAAAGCACACAAAAGCACGCTCGTGAAACGTACGCACGCACGCAAACACACACGCACAGAGAGTGCATCAAGAAGGAAGTCATTTTCCTAAGAAATTCCAAGAATTCTGAAATAATAAGTGAACTTGGAAATTCACCAACCAACTGATGAATAAGAAAGAAGCATCTACAATGATCTCATCTCAATGTATTATTGGAAATAAGACCTATAGTGATCATGATGTTATTTCATGTGAATTTAATTACTTTTTTTGAATGTGGGTTCCTCTCTGTTAAAAACAATAAATAAAGCTGGATTACAATTTTCGTACTTATGTATTGTATATATTATTTTGGTGGTGTGGTTTTCATATCAGCCCTTGGGCTTCCGATTACACCTGCACACATTTATTTTATATGTGTTTTTATCTGTATTGTTGTCTATCAGTTGTTTTAAATGTGTTTTTATCTGTATTGTTGTCTATCAGTTGTTTTAAATGTGTTTGTATCTGTGTTGTTGTTTATCGGTTGTTTTAAATGTGTTTTTATATGTATTGTAGTATATCAGTTGTTTTAAATGTGATTTTATCTGTATTGTTGTCTATCAGTTGTTTTAAATGTGTTTTTATCTGTATTGTTGTCTATCAGTTGTTTTAAATGTGTTTTTATATGTATTGTTGTTTATCAGTTGTTTTAAATGTGTTTTTATATGTATTGTAGTATATCAGTTGTTTTAAATGTGTTTTTATCTGTATTGTTGTATATCAGTTGTTTTAAATGTGTTTTTATCTGTATTGTTGTCTATCAGTTGTTTTAAATGTGTTTTATCTGTATTGTTGTTTATCAGTTGTTTTAAATGTGTGTTTATATGTATTGTTGTATATCAGTTGTTTTAAATGTGTTTTTATCTGTGTTGTTGTTTATCATTTGTTTTAAATGTGTTTTTATCTGTATTGTTGTATATCAGTTGTTTTAAATGTGTTTTTATCTGTATTGTTGTCTATCAGTTGTTTTAAATGTGTTTTTATCTGTATTGTTGTATATCAGTTGTTTTAAATGTGTTTTTATCTGTATTGTTGTTTATCAGTTGTTTTAAATGTGTTTTTATCTGTATTGTTGTATATCAGTTGTTTTAAATGTTTTTATCTGTGTTGTTGTTTATCAGTTGTTTTAAATGTGTGTTTATATGTATTGTAGTATATCAGTTGTTTTAAATGTGTTTTTATCTGTATTGTTGTTTATCAGTTGTTTTAAATGTGTTTTTATCTGTATTGTTGTATATCAGTTGTTTTAAATGTGTTTTTATCTGTATTGTTGTCTATCAGTTGTTTTAAATGTGTTTTTATCTGTATTGTTGTATATCAGTTGTTTTAAATGTGTTTTTATCTGTATTGTTGTATATCAGTTGTTTTAAATGTGTTTTTATCTGTATTGTTGTCTATCAGTTGTTTTAAATGTGTTTTTATCTGTATTGTTGTTTATCAGTTGTTTTAAATGTGTTTTTATCTGTATTGTTGTCTATCAGTTGTTTTAAATGTGTTTTTATCTGTGTTGTTGTTTATCATTTGTTTTAAATGTGTTTTTATCTGTATTGTTGTATATCAGTTGTTTTAAATGTGTTTTTATCTGTATTGTTGTCTATCAGTTGTTTTAAATGTGTTTTTATCTGTATTGTAGTATATCAGTTGTTTTAAATGTGTTTTTATCTGTATTGTTGTTTATCAGTTGTTTTCTTTGGTGCAATGAAAAATATGTTGGTGTTCGTGTTGACATTGATCTCGGTCAGTGGACGCTGGCATTGAAAGAGTACCAGAGACCAAGTAGGCACTATAGATGATCACTCTCTCTCTGACTGCACTTCACAGACATCTGGCTCACTATCATAAACACAGTGAGAGGATTGGATTCAGCTGATAGTCAAACACTGTCGGCATCCCAAATAGCAAATTCCCTATGTAGTGCACTACTTTTGACCAGGGCACTATACCCTGAGTGTACAAAACAGAAAACACCTGCTCTTTCCATGACATAGACTGACCAGGTGAAAGCTATGATCCCTTATTGATGTCACCTGTTAAATCCACTTTGATCAGTGAAGATGAAGGGGAGGAGACAGGTTAAATAAGGATTTTTAAGCCTTGAGACAATTGAGACATGGCTTGTGTCTGTGCCAATGGGCAAGACAACATAATTATGTGCCTTTGAATTGGGTATGATAATAGGTTGCACTGGTTTGAGTGTGTCAAGAACTGCAACGCCGCTGGGTTTTTCAACAGTTTCCGGTGTGTATCAAGAATGGTCCATCACCCATAGGACATCAAGCCAACTTGACACAACTGTGGGAAGCATTGGAGTCAAGATGGGCCAGCATCCCTGTGGAACGCTTTCGACACCTTGCAGAGACCATGCCCCAACAAATTGTGTTCTGAGGGCAAAAGGGATGCAACTCAATATTAGGAAGGTGTTCCTAATGTTTAGTACACTCAGTGTAAAGGAAATAGGATGCTTTTGGGACACAGGCTCTACATTGTGCTTTAAATGCAGCTGGCTCAGTATCAGACAGACAGAGGTACAGCTGCATAGATAGATCACCCTATCTCACCCCTCCCTCTATTCTCACTATTCAAATAACTGAAATG
The DNA here is from genome assembly GCF_029448725.1 of Salvelinus fontinalis. NCBI lineage: Eukaryota > Metazoa > Chordata > Actinopteri > Salmoniformes > Salmonidae > Salvelinus > Salvelinus fontinalis. The sequence goes on from NW_026601220.1 coordinate 7,421, forward strand.
TCTCTTTTCTTCATGTTTAAAAGCACTTCATCTCATTACTTTCTGCTATCATGCTGCGATAAAAGCGTTTCTAGTTTCATTTGTAACCTTTTCCAAACGTTTTGACAGTGAGCACTGCAGGTGTCTACATTCCCACTATGCAGCATATACTATACTACTGGAGGAGCAACACTCCTGGCACAACCAAGACATTACTGAAGCCAAAACACAGGATTAGGTTGTTTGCTTAGACAATAAACCAGACTTACTATCAGAATGCTTAATTGTACGTCAAACAACTAACCAGACTTACTTTAGACAATAAAGCAGACTTACTCATAGCCTGGTTCCTCTCTAGGTTTCTTCCTAGGTTTTGGCCTTTCTAGGGAGTTTTTCCTAGCCACCGTGCTTCTACACCTGCATTGCTTGCTGTTTGGGGTTTTAGGCTGGGTTTCTGTACAGCACTTTGAGATATCAGCTGATGTAAGAAGGGCTATATAAATACATTTGATTTGATTTGACTTACTCTACACAATAAACCAGTCCTTTAGACAATAAACCAGACCTACTACCAGAATGTTTATTGTACGTCAGACAATAAACCAGTCTTACTTTAGACAATAAAGCAGACTTACTTTAGACAATAAACCAGACCTTTAGAAAATAAACCAGACTTACTTTAGACAATTAACCAGGCTTACTTTGGACAATTAACCAGACTTACTTTGGACAATTAACCAGACTTACTTTAGACAATAAAGTAGACTTACTTTAGACAATAAACCAGACTTACTTTAGACAATAAACCAGACTTACTTTAGACAATAAACCAGACTTACTTTAGACAATTAACCAGACTTACTTCGGACAATAAACCAGACTTACTTTGGCTATAAACCAGACTTACTTTGGACAATAAACCAGACTTACTTTAGACAATAAAGCAGACTTACTATTGGAATGTTTCGTTGTACTTTGGTGACCAATTGTTGTTCTTGGTCTTGGTGGTGAACTTGCGTTTCTTGTCGGCGAGGTGCGGCCCGACCGCATTCACCTCCACGAACGGTCGGAACATGGCATTGGTCTGCCAGCTTAGGTTGTTGACCCCCACCACTGGAAAGAAATGACAGAGACACATCAATCAATCAGTCAATAAAAAAATCTGTCAATCAATCAGTCGATCAGTCAATCAAATCATTCATCCATGAACACATCGATCCACCCAATCACCCACCCATATCCATCCATCCACTATGCAAACTGAAATAGGATACTTGTTCTAAAATCACTGGTCCATGTACTTTTAATTAAAACACTTGTTCTTAAACTACTGGTCATTGAGTGTGAGTCACTCAGGCTGCATTTACACAGGCAGCCCAATTTTGAAATAGTTTTCAATCATTTATCTTTTGGCCAATTATATCAGCTCTGAAAAAGATCTGATGTGAAATAATCTGAGGTGATTGGTCAAAAGACCAATTAGTGGAAAAACAAAGCCTCTGTCTCTGTCAGTCTCTGATTGACTAGTGTTCTGTAAAATAAGGTTTTAACCGCTGGTCTCTGTCTGACTAGTGTTCTGTAAAATAAGGTTTTAACCGCTGGTCTCTGTCTGACTAGTGTTCTGTAAAATAAGGTTTTAACTGCTGGTCTCTGACTGACTAGTGTTCTGTAAAATAAGGTTTTAACCGCTGGTCTCTGACTGACTAGTGTTCTGTAGTATAGGGTTTTAACCGCTGGTCTCTGTCTCTGACTAGTGTTCTGTAGTATAGGGTTTTAACCGCTGGTCTCTGTCTGACTAGTGTTCTGTAGTATAGGGTTTTAACCGCTGGTCTCTGTCTGACTAGTGTTCTGTAGTATAGGGTTTTAACCGCTGGTCTCTGTCTGACTAGTGTTCTGTAGTATAGGGTTTTAACTGCTGGTCTCTGTCTGACTAGTGTTCTGTAGTATAGGGTTTTAACCGCTGGTCTCTGTCTGACTAGTGTTCTGTAGTATAGGGTTTTAACCGCTGGTCTCTGACTGACTAGTGTTCTGTAGTATAGGGTTTTAACCGCTGGTCTCTGTCTGACTAGTGTTCTGTAGTATAGGGTTTTAACCGCTGGTCTCTGACTGACTAGTGTTCTGTAGTATAGGGTTTTAACCGCTGGTCTCTGTCTGACTAGTGTTCTGTAGTATAGGGTTTTAACCGCTGGTCACTGACTGACTAGTGTTCTGTAGTATAGGGTTTTAACCGCTGGTCTCTGTCTCTGACTGACTAGTGTTCTGTAGTATAGGGTTTTAACCGCTGGTCTCTGACTGACTAGTGTTCTGTAGTATAGGGTTTTAACCGCTGGTCTCTGTCTGACTAGTGTTCTGTAGTATAGGGTTTTAACCGCTGGTCTCTGTCTGACTAGTGTTCTGTAGTATAGGGTTTTAACCGCTGGTCTCTGTCTGACTAGTGTTCTGTAGTATAGGGTTTTAACCGCTGGTCTCTGTCTGACTAGTGTTCTGTAAAATAAGGTTTTAACCGCTGGTCTCTGTCTGACTAGTGTTCTGTAGTATAGGGTTTTAACCGCTGGTCTCTGTCTGACTAGTGTTCTGTAGTATAGGGTTTTAACCGCTGGTCTCTGTCTGACTAGTGTTCTGTAGTATAGGGTTTTAACCGCTGGTCTCTGTCTCTGACTAGTGTTCTGTAGTATAGGGTTTTAACCGCTGGTCTCTGTCTGACTAGTGTTCTGTAGTATAGGGTTTTAACCGCTGGTCTCTGACTGACTAGTGTTCTGTAGTATAGGGTTTTAACCGCTGGTCTCTGTCTGACTAGTGTTCTGTAGTATAGGGTTTTAACCGCTGGTCTCTGTCTGACTAGTGTTCTGTAGTATAGGGTTTTAACCGCTGGTCTCTGTCTGACTAGTGTTCTGTAGTATAGGGTTTTAACCGCTGGTCTCTGTCTGACTAGTGTTCTGTAGTATAGGGTTTTAACCGCTGGTCTCTGTCTGACTAGTGTTCTGTAGTATAGGGTTTTAACCGCTGGTCTCTGTCTGACTAGTGTTCTGTAGTATAGGGTTTTAACCGCTGGTCTCTGTCTGACTAGTGTTCTGTAGTATAGGGTTTTAACCGCTGGTCTCTGTCTGACTAGTGTTCTGTAGTATAGGGTTTTAACCGCTGGTCTCTGTCTGACTAGTGTTCTGTAGTATAGGGTTTTAACCGCTGGTCTCTGTCTGACTAGTGTTCTGTAGTATAGGGTTTTAACCGCTGGTCTCTGTCTGACTAGTGTTCTGTAGTATAGGGTTTTAACCGCTGGTCTCTGTCTGACTAGTGTTCTGTAGTATAGGGTTTTAACCGCTGGTCTCTGTCTGACTAGTGTTCTGTAGTATAGGGTTTTAACCGCTGGTCTCTGTCTGACTAGTGTTCTGTAGTATAGGGTTTTAACCGCTGGTCTCTGTCTGACTAGTGTTCTGTAGTATAAGGTTTTAACCGCTGGTCTCTGACTGACTAGTGTTCTGTAGTACAGGGTTTTAACCTCTGTCTCTGTCTGACTAGTGTTCTGTAGTATAGGGTTTTAACCTCTGGTCTCTGTCTCTGACTGACTAGTGTTCTGTAGTATAGGGTTTTAACCTCTGTCTCTGTCTGACTAGTGTTCTGTAGTATAGGGTTTTAACCGCTGGTCTCTGTCTGACTAGTGTTCTGTAGTATAGGGTTTTAACCGCTGGTCTCTGTCTGACTAGTGTTCTGTAGTATAGGGTTTTAACCGCTGGTCTCTGTCTGACTAGTGTTCTGTAGTATAGGGTTTTAACCGCTGGTCTCTGTCTGACTAGTGTTCTGTAGTATAGGGTTTTAACCGCTGGTCTCTGTCTGACTAGTGTTCTGTAGTATAGGGTTTTAACCGCTGGTCTCTGTCTGACTAGTGTTCTGTAGTATAGGGTTTTAACCGCTGGTCTCTGTCTGACTAGTGTTCTGTAGTATAGGGTTTTAACCGCTGGTCTCTGTCTGACTAGTGTTCTGTAGTATAGGGTTTTAACCGCTGGTCTCTGTCTGACTAGTGTTCTGTAGTATAGGGTTTTAACCGCTGGTCTCTGTCTGACTAGTGTTCTGTAGTATAGGGTTTTAACCGCTGGTCTCTGTCTGACTAGTGTTCTGTAAAATAAGGTTTTAACTGCTGGCCTCTGACTGACTAGTGTTCTGTAAAATAAGGTTTTAACCGCTGGTCTCTGACTGACTAGTGTTCTGTAGTATAGGGTTTTAACCGCTGGTCTCTGTCTCTGACTAGTGTTCTGTAGTATAGGGTTTTAACCGCTGGTCTCTGTCTCTGACTAGTGTTCTGTAGTATAGGGTTTTAACCGCTGGTCTCTGTCTGACTAGTGTTCTGTAGTATAGGGTTTTAACCGCTGGTCTCTGACTGACTAGTGTTCTGTAGTATAGGGTTTTAACCGCTGGTCTCTGTCTGACTAGTGTTCTGTAGTATAGGGTTTTAACCGCTGGTCTCTGACTGACTAGTGTTCTGTAGTATAGGGTTTTAACCGCTGGTCTCTGTCTGACTAGTGTTCTGTAAAATAAGGTTTTAACTGCTGGTCTCTGACTGACTAGTGTTCTGTAAAATAAGGTTTTAACTGCTGGTCTCTGACTGACTAGTGTTCTGTAAAATAAGGTTTTAACTGCTGGTCTCTGTCTGACTAGTGTTCTGTAGTATAGGGTTTTAACCGCTGGTCTCTGTCTGACTAGTGTTCTGTAGTATAGGGTTTTAACTGCTGGTCTCTGTCTGACTAGTGTTCTGTAGTATAGGGTTTTAACTGCTGGTCTCTGACTGACTAGTGTTCTGTAGTATAGGGTTTTAACTGCTGGTCTCTGACTGACTAGTGTTCTGTAGTATAGGGTTTTAACTGCTGGTCTCTGACTGACTAGTGTTCTGTAGTATAGGGTTTTAACCGCTGGTCTCTGACTGACTAGTGTTCTGTAGTACAGGGTTTTAACCTCTGTCTCTGTCTGACTAGTGTTCTGTAGTATAGGGTTTTAACCGCTGGTCTCTGTCTGACTAGTGTTCTGTAGTATAGGGTTTTAACCGCTGGTCTCTGTCTCTGTCTGACTAGTGTTCTGTAGTATAGGGTTTTAACCGCTGGTCTCTGTCTGACTAGTGTTCTGTAGTATAGGGTTTTAACCGCTGGTCTCTGTCTGACTAGTGTTCTGTAGTATAGGGTTTTAACTGCTGGTCTCTGACTGACTAGTGTTCTGTAGTATAGGGTTTTAACCGCTGGTCTCTGTCTGACTAGTGTTCTGTAAAATAAGGTTTTAACCGCTGGTCTGACTGACTAGTGTTCTGTTGTATAGGGTTTTAACCGCTGGTCTCTGACTGACTAGTGTTCTGTAGTATAAGGTTTTAACTGCTGGTCTCTGTCTGACTAGTGTTCTGTAGTATAGGGTTTTAACCGCTGGTCTCTGTCTGACTAGTGTTCTGTAGTATAGGGTTTTAACCGCTGGTCTCTGTCTGACTAGTGTTCTGTAGTATAGGGTTTTAACCGCTGGTCTCTGTCTGACTAGTGTTCTGTAGTATAGGGTTTTAACCGCTGGTCTCTGTCTGACTAGTGTTCTGTAGTATAGGGTTTTAACCGCTGGTCTCTGTCTGACTAGTGTTCTGTAGTATAGGGTTTTAACCGCTGGTCTCTGACTGACTAGTGTTCTGTTGTATAGGGTTTTAACCGCTGGTCTCTGTCTGACTAGTGTTCTGTAGTATAGGGTTTTAACCGCTGGTCTCTGACTGACTAGTGTTCTGTAGTATAGGGTTTTAACCGCTGGTCTCTGTCTGACTAGTGTTCTGTAGTATAGGGTTTCAAGTAGACGTATTGTAGCAGCAGTCTTTCTGATAATGACCACAGCTTAACATTAGCCTACAACTACAATCCAACTATGCATGTTCCTCCCAGTGGTTCCTCTTTGAACATTACAGGTATGAATAGATTTGATCAAGAATGATAAATCGTTGTTGTAATGTTCTTATCTAAGGGGTAAAGTGAGGTTTAATTGTTTCACAGTTTCAGCTTTCCTCTTCTGTGTTTTTGTGTACAGGAATGGCATGTGCGAGTGCTTGTGTTTGTGTGTCTCACCCTTCACGTTGACTTTGTGCTCTCCAGTGCCAGGGTGAGAGATGAGATCCACCTGCATGGACACCTCCCCCACGGAGCTGTCAGTAGACTGACCTGCGGACCAACAACACAGCACTACCGTCAGAGAGAGAGATGAGGAAGAGGAGAGAGAGAGAGAGGAGGAGGAGAGAGAGAGAGGAGGAGGAGGAGAGAGAGGAGGAGGAGGAGAGAGAGAGAGAGAGAGAGGAGGAGGAGGAGGAGGAGGAGGAGATAGAGAGAGAGAGAGGAGGAGGAGGAGAGAGAGAGGAGGAGGAGATAGAGAGAGAGAGAGGAGGAGGAGGAGGAGGAGGAGAGAGAGAGGAGGAGGAGATAGAGAGAGAGAGAGGAGGAGGAGGAGGAGGAGGAGAGGAAGAGAGGAGGAGGAGAGAGAGAGGAAGAGGGAGGAGGAGAGAGAGAGAGGAGGAGGAGGAGAGAGAGAGAGGAGGAGGAGGAGGAAGAGAGCGAGAGAGGAGGAGGAGAGAGAGGAGGAGGAGAGAGAGAGAGGAGGAGGAGATAGAGAGGAGGAGGAGGAGGAGAGAGAGATAGGAGGAGGAGGAGAGAGAGCACATTGAGTCTTCACCTGGAGATCACCATACAAGACTACTGTCAGAGAGAGAGAGAGAGGAGAGAGGAGGAGGAGGAGGAGACGAGAGAGGAGGAATAGGAGAGAGAGAGGGAGAGAAAGAGGAGAAGAGATGAGGAGAGTGAGAGAGAGAGGAGAAGAGAATGGGAGAGAAAAAGAGAGAGAGAGAGTGAGAGAGAGAATCATCACCTGCAATGACCTGCTAGTCATCACAACCACATGTTGTAAGAGAGTCAGAGGGGAGAGACAGAGAGAGTGAAAAGGAGAGACAGAGAGAGAGAAACGGAGAGAGAGAGAAAAGGAGAGATAGATAGAGAAAAGAGAGAGAGAGAGACAGAGAGATAGAAACAGAGACAGAAAGAAAAGGAGAGACAGAGAGAGAGAAAAGGAGAGAGAGAGAGAGAAAAGGAGAGACAGGGAGCGAGAAAAGGTGAGACAGAGAGTCAAAAAGAGAAACACTGCATCTCAAATAAGGTTACACACACACTGATCCAGAAAGGTAGAGGAGAAAAACCCTGTGCATAGTGACTGAAACATAAACTGCAACATGAAGTGAATGACTCACTCCACTTCCTCCTGTGTCACTCTGAGAAGTAGGGTTCTCTGGAAACCAATGACAAAAGAAAAACAAGCTACAGAGAAAACAAAACAACACATGGAGCTGTAGATAAATGCATTAAGCTCTGAGTAAAAGAACAGAACAGAATGGAACAGAATCACACACACACACACACACACACACACACACACACACACACACACACACACACACACACACACACACACACACACACACACACACACAGAGAGAATGGTAACGCAAAGTGCTGCCCTACACAGAGACTCCAACCATTTAGGACCACTACCCTCTCTGGAGCAGAGAACAAACACACATTAAATATGGAGGTGCACTCAATGACAAACCCAGG